>NW_020455686.1:186245-289606 GCF_003342845.1 Nothoprocta perdicaria
AGAAGGAGAAATTGTATTTTTGTTTTGAAGTGCAGTCAAATGAAGCACCCAGGGACGAGCGTGACCTAATGCAACACTAATTTGCTCCCCTTGAGTGCATAGCGTGGCACAGTCTTTAGCTCATGATTACATACTATTTTTTTAATTCAGTTCTCTGATTCCTTCACYACATAGAAGGGACTATTCACTGAGAGCAAATCAGCAATGCACAGAAAAAAGATATGATGATCTCTGTAGGATGCCTGTCACATATATGGTGAAAATAGGAATTAGATGAYGGCTTAGGCAAGAAAATGCAGGAAGAAAAGATTAGAGCACCTGAGGCTTCAAAAGTAAGTATAGCAGTTTTAGAAGTTACTTACCCACCAGCTGTTCTTTATTAGCCTTTCACTGGAAGTGTCTTGCTTCTTGACTGAGTTACTTTAACTGCTGGTAGTTTAAGCCAACTCACTTCGGGATGAAGCAGGCCAGAAGTTTTTATAAGTGCAGTAAAATGGTTTAGCTGCTGATGTAGCAACAGCAGGGGAGGACAACTTCTTGAATTGCTTCAACTGTACCCACAGGAAGATGCCTGCCTCTAGCTTGGATTTCTCCCTGCCTTTCTGTGCCATCGGATTCCTAGTGACAGTGGGCAGGTGACAAAAATCACAGCATATCACTAAATGTTTTATTCACAATTCTCTCCATCTGGATAACCAAAAGGAAACACTTCGGGGCCTGACTGATGGAAACGTTGAGCTAGTCCTGACTGCAGCTGAAATTAATGAGTAAACTTATCTGAACATATAAATCACATAATAGCATGAGGATGCGGGCTTCTCAAATAGATTTTCTGATTTTCTGATGCTTTTAATGATTTATCTTTATCCTGTGTAGGTCAGTTCCTTGTCCTGCAGCAGTATTAGCAATACACTCTCATCTCACATGGGCATTGTGCATATACATTTATTGATAGTGGTAAACAGCTTCATTGTGGCAACTACTAGTTTAAAAAAATTGTCATTYCTATTAGAAGTACAAAGTGAAATTCAGACCATCTGTTATGCAGCACCGTCCGATTCTAGYTTTTTCTCTCTTATACTTGTAAAATTCTTAAGTGTGACAAAAAATGATAGTTTTAAAAAGTTGACCTTTTTAGCATGTGGCAAATAATGCTTGGATATCCTTTTTACACTTGCAATGTGTGAGTGAAAGGATGGGTCGAGAAACTTGTCGACTTTTTTTTTCCCTCGTTCTGACATAGCGTGCTTTCTTGCTCAATATCACAAAGTGGTTTTTAGAGTGTGACCTGTTCTTTACATGGCTTATTGTTATTCTGTCAGCCAGTGCTGATTAGGAAATTGATATGGTTACCATCAAGCTAAATGTCACATGATAATTCCAGTCAACAAAACACTTTTTCTCTATACTAGTTAAGCTGATAATGTAGTAAAATGCAAGGTTGAATTATTTTCTGGAAAWCTGTGTTGCTTCATCACTGAATGTTGCAATTGTTTATATCTGTCTATGATCTGGTAGTAATACAGTGAGAGCAATAAGACCCATTTGTTTGCTTATTTGTGTATATACTGCTTAATCATGATTCTGCATCTGTGCTGGAGAAACTGCAATTTCAAATATCCCCTACTGGAAATGCCAGAAGAAAGCTGGAATATTTCCAGAATTCTCTCATTTTAAAAACATTGCTGAATTTCTTTGTGAACATATGAATATACATATCTTGCTTATTGGAGTGAAGATTTTTTTTTCTCACTTGACAACTTTCTTCTTGTAGTACATATTGGTTCAGAAAGAGATTAGATCCCATGTGAAGGGTGAGAAATGGGAATTTTTGTATTATGCATCTCAATTTAGGAATTTATGTGTTTTTTAATATGCTGCATTTTGTAAATTAAGAGAAAGTTGCAGCAAAAGATACACTAAGTATGGTGGATTGTTACAATTCATTGTAATATAACGTAAAAGAAAACAAGAAAACAAGTTTCTACAAGATTTATAGTCCTGCGTGTGCAATTAGAGACAAAAAGAAAGAAACACACTTTTGTATAGAGTTGCATGTGCGGAAAAATCTATACTCATCTCTATTTCAGATGACAATATTCCTTATTTTTCTTCAGAGGGTGGCAGTACCCATCACAGGGTGACACTGGGCTTTGTGGAGGAACCCTCTCAGATCTACTGAACTTCACCAGGAGGCAGGCAAAGACACCCATTTGAGTCTTCCCTGGCAGTGCCCTTCATTCCCAACCAAAAAAAAGCCCCAAACTTGTACCCACAGGTGCCCATCTTCTGCCTACTATAGGCTTCCCCAGACTGATAGCCTTCCRGGTGCCAGAGAAAACCTGTCTCTCCTTCCTGCACAGCTGAGCTGTTGGTCAACCAAAAGGATTAGAAAGAGAACTACCYACCAAAGCAAAACGAAGAAAAGCACGTTCACCTCATCTCAAATCCAGGTGAATGGGACACAGATTTAACAACAGCTTTGCCAGGACAATATCTTGGGGTTATAAGTCAATAAGTGCATAAATATCTTTGGGCAAGCGTTAGTCTCTAGTGTGACCTGAACAAACTCAATTTTATTGTGAGACATGCTAACAAGGAGCTGAGCCTATAAGCCTTGTAATAACAACGAAGACAAAAGACAAGAAAATAAGTTATGCAAAATAGGGGCAATCCTCATCTCATGGTATCCAGAGAATATACAGTTTTATAGGTTATTAATACCCCCAAATATAAATAATTTCCAAAAGGAAACCTGTCTTCCAGACACTTTGAATTCCTATATCCTTTACCCTTAGTTTCCTTGCTATTTTTGTTCAGAAGAGACAAAAGTATAAATTTTAAAAGAATTTGCTTAATAGCTTTATTTCTAAAACATCAATCTGGTTTGGAGTTTGAAGTTTCTCTTTTTTTTCCTTCCCTCTCCATAAAATCTTTAAAATGACTTAATCTAGACATAGTCATGTGTAGCATGGCTACTCTGAAAAGAATTGCATGATACTATGTTTGTTTGTACTAAACAATATGTTGAAAGACATATAGGTTTACATTTTCAGTAGTAGTCAGTAATTCACTTTGGTAGAACTCCATTTGAAACGCAGAAAAAGAAAGCAGTGAGTATTAAATCAGCATTTAATATCATGTTTCTTTAAGAGTATAAAGCTAGATACCTGATATTTTTAATCAGTTTTGYTAAAATGAACCATAAATATTTTTGTTTGCTTATAAATAAATAGAAAATAGTGCTTGTTGTTAACACACAACATATTATTTGCAGCTGAGATCTTTCAAACAAGCGAAAGGATGGTAGGCACCTAGGGCTAAATCTGCCACATCATCAGAGCTAGAAAAAGAAAAGGCACTTCCATGAATTTCAGAAAGTAGACACCTGCACTGGGATTTTGACACCAATGATTAATAAATAAATAATGAAATTCATATATCTTTTACTACTTCTGAGATGCTGATAAGCATTCAGTGGCTATGGTTTATTTCAGATTTTAAAGTTTTCAGGTTAAAGCATCTAACAAACACTTTCTTAGTGTTGACTCCTGAAGCCCAGATGGTGTTGGCAGGTGCCAAACCTCCACTGCATCCTTCAGCCTGGGCTGAAGGTTTCCCCTGCATCCCGCTGCTTCATGTTCCCTGGTGTTTTTCAAGAGCAGTTCCTGTCTCATTTCCAGGTGCAGAGCTTTGCATCTGTATTTTATCCCATTGTGCATGGGATTTTTATTGTATTATTGTCCAATCATGAACTTTCCAGTTAGATCTAGTCCTTGACCATGAAAGTGCTGCTCTGTCAGCATCCAAAATCCAATGTACTGTAGCTTTTGCTCTTGAAGTTCCATGTACATGAGAAGGTTTTCCATGCCAATAGCTAGAATTGGGCCACATAAACGTCATTGTAGTGCATGTTTTAAGACAGAGGCAAGCCTGAGCAGAGCATCTGTGTCCATGGCACATGTCCATGTCCATGATTGCTGCTTTTCCAAGGCCAGGAGAGGGAATGCACAGGCTCTCTCAGGTACTGGAGGCAAAAGGGGGAGAGGGTTCAAAGTGGTAACGTGGAAGTTTGGTTGGTGTTGAAAGCCAGGTGATGTGTCCTTCAACCGGGAGAGCCTCCATGCACGTAACCAACTTACAGCCGAATATCAGATTCTAAGATGTTCAAYTGGGTTTGGTTCAGGGACAAAACAATTAGTCCAGTAGCAAGCAGTGCATCTTGCCCAGGAACGCAATTCTCAAAATCCAGCTTTTCTCATCCAGTGAGAACCATACGCATCAACTCATATCTTTGTAGAGATAGAATTAGGGATTATGTGCTGTATTTTAACATGAAAAAAACCAACAAGCTTTCCCACAGATTCATGCTCAATTAACAGGAGACTGATGATAGTATCATTAAATACTTTCCAAATGCATTTATAAGGAAGCAAGATTTTAGTCATTTTTTTTGTATTTTCAAGATAAAACTGTAAAGTCACGGAGAAATCTGCTAATTGGATAATGTTAAAAATGTTCTTGCAAAGCATGATTATCAGTGAATTAAATTGTGGTGTCTCTTTAAAAGCTTGTTTATGTTTCAAAGACATTTTTGCCTTTAAAACATTTATTCCAGGCTACATTTTTAGAACAAGAGCAAATTATTTCTACAACTAAGTAGTTTACATTCTGCTTTAATTTATTCCATCTCTGTCATTATATTGTCCTTGAAACTATTTTCTGTTAGTGTCAAACATGATAGCCTCAGGACAAGAATGAAAGTGAGATAATATATCTCCACGAGCTGCTATGTTTTAAAACGATATATTTTAAAAAGTTTCCAGTTTAAGACATTCAGATTTAACTACAAAATGAAAAAACAAGGAATGCTGGAAATTCAATGARAAAAAGGATTTTTTTAAAAAATGCCATAATTCTAAAGTTTTAATATTAATCTTTAAACATTATTATAATTGCACCATTTATTTATGCAAGTAACAGAAAAAAATGTTTTATGTTACTTCTCCTATTCCTCTGTGCAGAATAATGTCTTCTATGTCAGTCTTTTTCTCCCTAATTATGATTCCCAGAAATGTGTCACTGTGACATTATTCTAAATGTAAGAGGCTTAACATTAATTGTTTGGTGCCTTGTGAACTTACATAAGATTATCTAACTAGTTTTTAAAAATGTGTAATTTATTCATTTTCAGAAAATGATGTTCAGTTCAATGTATTTTAAATTTTCCATTTCAGAGATAGCTTAAATAGAGTAAGTAAACTGTAAAAGTCAGATGTGTATTATTGGAATAGTGTGCGAGAATGAGAGGGAGAAAAAGATTAGAAGGTGTATTCTATCACCCTCTTCAGTGCATGTTGCAGAATTTATAAAGGTTTTATTTCTCATAAGTTATCATTTTAAGAGATTATTATTTTAAAGTAATTTTTCACTCTGCTTAGCCATTCTTATATATTCTGAACTTTAATGACTATCATTTTTGCATTGAGACTCCACAGATTTGACAGGCGAAGGGTTATAGTGACGGGCTACATCATAGTAACCACAGCTTACGTTTCAAGAAACTCAGTTCAGACTTTCCTGTATTCCTTTGAATGTTGCCATGTCTTCTTCTAACAGAATTACCTCTGTATGTCTACTTAGCTTTACATTTATTTTCTCCTTACTTAGCCCTTACAACTTCATCAGCACTTGGCAAACTCCTCCTCCAAGGAGTTTAGATTCTTTCAGATTAAACAAAGGAGACAGGATTCAATGAAGAAACACAGAAAAGGATATATAGAGGAAATATAACATATTTCTAGTTATGGGCTAAGCTGAGGTCTTTCTGCATCCCTACAATTTTTATACCATTTCTGATAAACCAGAAAGAAATATGTGGCAAGTGTGAGAGCAACACAGTGGTGCAGGGGCATGAGCATGAGCCCCAGATCCCACCCAAGCAGCTTCCAGAGGCAGTGGGTTCCTGACAAATGGGTGAGAACGTTGTCAACATGGGCTTGCCCGGGAATATTTTCTCCTAACCTGCAAGATACAGAAAAGATGTCTTCACCACCTTTCTTATATTCTCTTTTCAGCACTTTATAATTTGTTTTACAGAGATTACTGGGAATCCACTAAATAAGGGTATCAGGCAGATTTCAGTCTTCTCCATGAGGAATGGTGACTGCGTATATCTTAAATACAGTATCAAGAAGTTCAGYTTGTATGTGACTCAATTGCTTACTCTTCAGCCTACTCATACTCCTACTGAAAGTGAGATTATATGTACGCATATGTATATGTATATATAGACACGCACATACAGATATATTTAAACATAAAATTCTAGTGATGCTCTATAGCATTCAGACACAGCTGCTTTTCTTGCTTTGCACAATCACATGAACTCACAGGCATCTATATTTATTTTTATATAAATTAAGTTATATGCATACTTTTGCATAGATATACATATATATACACACTATACGGACAGATGAGTTTTCAACAGCAAATGCATAAATTTAAAATTGTAGTTATTTGCCATATTATTAGTCATTGAAATTGGATCTATTGAATGCTATCTGTAACAGTTTTGCAAGTGACTACAGTCTGAAAATGTGATTCTCCGTTATGTCAGCATGCCTTTTTCWAGATTTTTTTTCTGTGACAAAATTCTATAAAACACTGGCACTGAGCATGCATCTTCTGTATATTGAAGAAGTGTTTACCCACACAGATGGATGCATGTATATGACACTGAATCACACTGAAATAAAATATTTTTCATGAAGGAATATGTAAATACTAACTAGTATTTTTCAAACACAATCGTTTCATGTATTATTGAAAATAACAACATTATTATAAAACATGTTTTAGAGAGGAAGAAATTAAGGCAAAAATATTTTTGAAAGTATCTGTTATATTTGGATAGTAGGAGGACTTTTAGGGAACTTTAGCTGTGATTGATCTTGGTCTTCGGGGTGTTGAGTGTCACTGAAAGAAACACCAGGAAGGTTGTGAAATAAGAATTTGTCTAAAGGTGGGTACTAGCAAAAGTACCAGCAGATGGCACACATGAGCACACAGTGGTGTTTCCTTCAGCTTTGGATTTAAAAAAAAAAAAATCAGCAAAACTTTCTTGAGGTCATTGGATGACACTCTGGGCACAACTTTTGATAGCAACTATGAAAACTGAAATTTATGGAAAATCAAAAGTCCACAACTGATGAGTACTTTAAGGAATGGATTTGTCTAAATTATTAACTAAAAATACAGCCCCAGCATTGACAAATCTGAGTTCCTATTACAGATTAAAAGTGTTATTTGTATACACCTCTTGATCCTCACACTTGTCTTCATTGCTGGAGTTTTATAAAAAATATATCAAAAACATCAAAATTGCAAAAAAAAAAAAAAAAAGAAAGAAATATAAAAACAACCTGTCTTCTGGAAAAAAAAAATGTTTGTTTCATTAATATTTGAGCATACACAGAAGAAGTGCTAGAACTGCATCTCTGATCACTTGGAAACAGATTCTTGTCAAAGGCACTAGCTGTCCTAACCATGTCCTGCTGCGTCTGCTCTGTCTCACTGCCAGCCTCAGCTATAGAAACAGTGCAATTATAGAAACCACAACAACTCCCTTATCTAGTATGAACACTTGCTACTGTTAACTGCATTTCAATGTCTTGTGGATGAAGCAGAGAATTAAAATTTAAGCTGAGCATTTTTTTTCCTTGCCTTTTTTATTTTTTTTTAACACCTTTAAGAATCTGCCAGAACAGCTCAGGAGCAGGTGATGTTAACAAGGCTTTGAGCTGCTATTTYCGCCCAGGGCATATTATCCGCCCTAGTCTCTGAACTGTTTCCATCCTCACAAGCTTCTCTCCTCGTCCTGCTGGATTTCACTTTTGCCTGGTTTCTTGTGCCACTGTTGTTACCTTGGGATTATGGTATTTTAGAACTAAGATTTTCAAATAACCTTTTCCATAGGAATATTCTCCATTTCTGGGTCTCATTGCTCAGAAATATATTGTTTAAGTATAGATGGTACTAGTAAATCAGCTTGGATATATCCAAGCTTTTCTTAAAGATAGTTAGCCTATTAAGGTAAAGAGTACCCAAATTTATCTTAAAAGGCTTGAACTGAAGAATATTCATGCCAACGAAAGTTCTTCCAGAGAAAACCCAAAGTGCTATGTGTGGAATACAGAATAAGCACCTTCTAATCCTCCAGAATCACAGAATTGCAAGGATACTTAAATTATAACAATAGAATAATTTTAGGATTATTAAGAATCAGTGAACTTTTGATAGTGGAATATCTAGCTGCTTAAGCATAAGGAGATATTATTTCCAAAGGATCTCACACAATCAATGAAATAAMAAAGGCCTGTAGAAAAGGAACAAACAAATACATCTGAGTTAGGAAAACTAGCGAAAAGAGTCATGAGTCTATTTTCATCATATATTGAACAACCTAGTTACAGTGATTATGCTTTTTGTCATTGCAATGATGATGAATATTTTCCTAAGCAAATGGAAATTTCCATTCTACAGTTGTTGTAGTTGTCTAATACTGCTGCATATTAGTTTCTTAAAGCATTGTGATAGTGTCAAACACAAACAGATTGCTGTAGAAAAACACTATCCAAAAAGAGAGGCCAGATTATATCTTGGCCTTCTGGTGATCAAAGCTTKAAAACACTTTCTATTCTGTTTTATAAATAATAAATATGAAAAGGCTGTAGCACTAACATCAAGAATTACATAGTGATTACTTTAAAATTGTATCTAAGTATGCATATTTAAAAGAATTGTTTTCATTAAATACAAAGCCCATTCAGCCAAACAGGAAGAAATTGCTAAGAATAGATTTATCACCTTGAGATCATTTGTATCCTATTTGTAACAACTACTTTCCTTCACTAAAATAAAAACCTAAAACTATCGCATAAAAGTGTTTCTAGTAAAAGATAACCATTTCTCTGGAACAATTTCCAATTTTATGCAGACCTTCAGAAGAAAGCATGAAAGCGCCAGGATTTGTTTTCCCATTTTTGTTTTATACGTGCTGATTTAATATCGTGCTGGTTTTGTTTAAATAGTATACCATCTTTTGTGAACGAAAGAGATTTTATTAGCAGCAATTTTACCAACTATTCAGACTAGGATGCTTAAAATTACTTTTTTTCACACCACAAAGTAAGCCTCCTTTGTCACTGTAAACTACATAAGTAAACTGTGAAAATTTAAATATACATATAGCAACATCTGAGCTCACAGTTCGCTATGCTAACTTTTCATGTAATTAAAATAAAATTAAGATAAAGTTTCAATGTCCTGCCAAAGAAATTCAGGTGAAGGTTCAATAAAGTTAATCAACCTTACCACAGTAATGAGAAATTAATACTCAGATCATCTTCTTCTTATACACTTGACATTCAGCAACGTCTTTTAAAGCTGAAAAATGCAAGAATTATGGGAGCTCTCAAGCTAATATTGATCTAATTCCTTCAGTACAATGACGACGTCAATTACTTGCTTTTTTTTTTTACACTATATGAAAAGTATGTATGCTATTAGAAATACCAAGTAATAGATACGTTCTTCCAAAATAAAATAAATAAATAAATTTCAGAATATTTTGGTTACAGCTGACTTACATTCGAGCTAAATGCTTTTATACATTGTCCTAGAGGGAAGCCCAATAACAGCTTTTATTTGTAAACTTTAGACTATATAAGGAAATTGGTTTAAGCTTTAGTTAAAAATCCACTGTCATTTGCTTTATAGCTTTTTATGGATAGGACTATTGCTCCAGTCCTAGGGTTTGTTTCCTCTTTTAGGATAATAGAGCTATTGCTGATCAATGCAATGTCTGAATTATTCCATTCAAATTTAGCATATGAAATGCTATTACTGACTTATGCTTAGAACAAGTTACACTTTCTTTCAATCTTTCTAGTAAAATGAAAGAATCCTTGTCACTCTTTGTACTATATAATTTTATTTCTTTATTTAATATGTTTTTTTTCTATTTATGTCAGCCCTCTTCAAGGTTAAATTGTCCCCAAGTCATACAATTACTATTTTTTATTATCTATCAGGATAGAAAATGATTTTAAAAGATAATACAATACAGTGGCCTAATAGGCTCCCTATTAGGAGAAGATCTGTTGATTAGCAGGCAACCTAATCATTAACAACATAGTTGGCAACCTACACACAATGGGACACAGGTTTTATTTTATAATTATCTATTGCAATAGAGCAAAAAGAAGGTTCGGAGTTACAGAATCACACAGTATTGAGGGTGGAATGCACCTCAGTAGACCATCTAGTCCAACCTCCTGCTCCAGCAGGGTCACCTACAGCAAATTGCCCTGTCTAGTTTTGTCATAACCAAGAAAACTCTAAAGAATATTACAACTAATGTAAGACTGTTGTCTAAAATAAGCCCTCCGATTCCTGTGTGCAGCGAGTGTCTTCAGGGCCAAGGGATCCACACTCTGAGGGGAAGCAGGAGGCACCATCTGAAGCTCCATGCTGCAGTCCTGTGCTTAACATATGCTGCTTTTAGGTCTTAAATGTTTGGGCGGGGGAGGTTGTTTGTTTTGTTTATTTGAGAAACATTGAAATGCAGACATAGTATGTCTTCACATAATGGAGAAAAAAATGATTGGAATGAAGCACTATACATCACAGTTTCTGGGCAGGATATAAACATTTAAAAGTGTTATGAAATGTATGCCCTTCTTAGAGGGAAAGAAATATGTTGCCACTTCCATCACATGATTTAGAGTTTGGATATATTCATCTGTTTGATGCCAAAGACAGTATAAAGAAACAAGACTGTCCTTATTGTCAGCTCTTTCACAATACCAGGGATATACAGAACTAGCTTTTTGTATTTCTGCTGTCATCTGTTTTCTTTTATACAGATGTGCATGTTTCTTTTTTAAGTCTCTCGGTTGTTGGCTGTCTTGTGATACAATACCCCCCATTCTCCACTTTATCAGTACAAGGAAGAGCGATTCTAATCAAAATTAAAACAACAAGGCTTTTTGAATTGTGACAAAGAAGAGACCTCTCTCTAGAGAACTTCTGTAAAAATTTATTCAAGGAAAATATACCAGTGCAACAACAACAGAAAAATACTGATATAAAAAGCTGAACGTACATGTGATTCTGATTTTAAAGATACAACTTATCTGCTTAAATACTTAAATCATGAAAAGGTCAGATAGAAAGTGCTCCTGTGCATGTAAAAGTCATTATATTCCTCTCTGCGATCCAGAATAACACCTTCTGTAAACTCTGATCAGTCACATAGACACGTTATCGCTCACCTTGCTTCTCTCCCTCCTTTTCTGGGCTAGAGGAAAACAAGTGTAACCGCAGTAGGTAGTTGTCTCTAGTCTTCTGATGACCTTTATGCTCCTTTGAAAGAAGAACAGCTGCTGTATATATTCAAATATCATGGGTATGAATATTTGATTGATAATTATGTCTCCCTATAGGGATCAACCTAGAGAAATGTACAAATAAATATCCCAAAAGCTGAATTAGTTTAACCTGTTGCATGCTGAATATTTTCAATCAGCATTACAAAAAAAAAAAAAAAAACAAAACACAGCCTCTTAGGAAACGCCCCTGTGAAAACAACTGCCCCTACATTAGACAGTGGAAAATCTTGGAAGAGAAAAATTAATGACTGTTTTACAAGAGGTTAAAAGTTAATAATTAGTTTAGAAATCTTACCTACAGAGGGATYCTGCCTATCCTGATTTATATTTATTAACTTGAAAAGAACTGTATGCCATTTTATACATATCTCATTTTGACCACTCAATGTGAGAGACTATCTCAACTATTTAGACATAAAGTTTTTTCTATCTGTGGTTAAAATGCTACTGTTTCTGTTGACTGAGACAAAAAACACTTCCCTGAAATCAGGCAGTAATTAGTTGTAATAGATTTAATATTTTTTTATGTATAAAACTTTATAAATCTTTAGTATGTCATCCATAGGCACATTGGGTGCAATCCATTTTAATAAAGTACAGGCTTCCTTAATTTGTTTAGGGAGTACTTTTATGGGTTTGTTTTCTTTCCATGTTACTACAGTTGCTATTGTTTTGTAGAAATTATTTCACCAATATTTATTTGTTTGCTTATTCTGTTGTAAATAACAGGAGCTATTGTCCTGTGTATTCTAATTGAAACTGTGGTCTAAAGAGTCATGTCTCAGGTGCTGTGTAGTAGTCAGTGCTTCAGGATTTGTTGTCATATTCAATGTCTTGCCTTAAAAAGAAAGATGCCTTAAAAAATCTCTCTAAGGATTTCAGGCTTCTCAGACACCAGATTCTAGCATATAATTCTAATAGTCCAAAATGAGTCAAAGGATTTTATTCATTTGTAGTATGCAAAACAGAACTGATATTACCTCTTGTTACTCAGAAATGCAAGACTGACAAAGGGTTCAAACAATGTGGATAGCTTACAGACTATTTTCAATTTTTTCATCCAGACCAGGCCAAAATAGTAAAAATGAGAATTACCATTTCTAATCCTAGTGACATTGGGACCACCTTTAAGTTTAGGTCTTCTGTAATTGTTAATTCCTCACAAATAACGGGAATCCTGTCTCCGTGACAAACAAAGCATTTGACCAGCAATCTTATTTTTGCTGCAGCACGTATAAGTTAATATATTCTTAGTTAAAAAAAAATACAGTATTTTTCTTTGCTGCTTGCCACATGAAAAGTGTCCGTGTATAAATTAACTCACACTTCAGGTGACTGTAACATGTTGTCATTTGTGTCCAGGATTAGCAATGGCTATGACATTTCTGATTTGTCAACAATCTTGAATTTCTCTTGGTACAAAATTATTCTTAATGACTTTCCTGATACTGCCACTAATATACTTATTTCTGATTGCTTCTAAAGGTTCTTATTGCCTCTATTCCTTTTTGTATACTAACATTCACCTTGCAACAGCTTGTCAAGACTTGGTGTCCTTGACAAGCAGTAATATTTAAATGTCTTTCTTCCTTTCATGTACTGAGTCTTCTGCCTATGCTTAAATGAATTCATGAGAAATTGCTACACTACAATTTTTACCACAATGTGCTATTCCATTTACATTTGTTTGACTTTTTCCTCTGATGCCTGTTGCGTGGATTAGTAACATGTTCTTACACTGTTCTCTAGCTCTTTACTGCAAGCACAGTACAGGCCTTGTCCACATTCTTTGGAAATGCTTCTTGGGCAAAATCAATATTAATAAAATAACATGGGCGATCAGGAAATGTATCCTCTTTTGTCAACTATTAAATGTGATTATTAATATAGTCTTTTTTTAATCTGATTTTTTCACCCAGCTGCAGTATCCAAGATACTGAAAGGCAGTACATCAGTTAATTAAGGGCCTAATTTTGGAAGTTATTCTTTGCAGGTAGGCTTCTAAGACCAAGTAAAATCTCTCTAAATATAGGATAGCAAAACAGTCTTTTTTTCCTATGTTCTTAACTTCATTGTTCTGTGAGACCATCTGTAAATGATAGCACATAATGCTTTTTAAGTTTTTTTTTTTTTTTTAGCTAAGTGAGCTGGAAATTCACAAAGGATTTACTATGCAGCAAACACTACTGAATCTGCTGGGTCTATAGCAGTATCTTATGTAACAGGCTATCCAGAAAATGGTCCTAATCTGTTAAATATATTTTTGTGTCCTAGAGTACTACATCTGGCTACTACATCTTAATGGAAATGTAATACAGAAATCCATCCCTGACATTGCCTCTTTAATGAATTTATGAGCTAGACATGTTCAGAAATTGCTTCATAGCTCTGTGATTTCTTTTTATCCTGATGAATGCACTGTTATGCTTAAGTAAAACCCCATACATGGATACCCAGGATATCTTACCTCTACTTCTTCCTAGAAAGGGGAAGTCAGTCTTTTGGGTAAATGGCAATAAGTACAATTTTGATACAATTTTGATGTGTGGTGCACATGATTTCCCATGGAGTGATGTGATCGCTGAATCAGAAGTTAGTACACTATAGTTAGTACAGTTGGTGGATTGGATTTTCCCCGTTACAGTTTTGTATGTCCTGCAAAATGTTTTCTTGCCTGTGTCTTCTCCTTTATTTTCTCTTTCTTGGAAAAAAATCCACTTATGTTTTCTTCACATTTCTGGTGTGATATCCAACATAGGACACGTAACATTGCTGTGTTTTTACAGGGAGTTTTGATTTATTCCAAGTGCTGTACTGAATATATCATTCTTTTCATATCATTGAGTACACTAACTTTCTTGTATGCCTGAAAGATTATTTATTTCTTCTAACTATAACAGCTGGTTTTAAAAATACATATATTATTCTTCCTGCAAACCACCACTGATCTTTATCCAGTAATGCTATTCATATCACAGATTGTCTGGATGAACTTTATAAATGCAAAAGCTTTGGCTAGACTTATGCAACAGTATTTGAAAAGGTCCTACATGTGGACAGTGTTACAAGTTGTATACTTTTCTCTGTTTCTGAAATTAGCACTTTTCTTTCTATTTTTACCTTTTTCTTTTGAAAAGGGAAGAACATTGAAAATTACAATAATATTTTAGCATTCTGTAGTGTTTTGGTGCTGGAACATGCGTATTGGGACAGCTGAATTCTAACAAAAGTTGTAATATTTATGAGTGTTACAATTACACCTACCTTATAGACACTGGTCTTTCTGGCACTTTCTCATTCTTTCTCTTATTTTATCAGTTTCTTTTAACCAGGGATTCTATGTTATTCAATGGACTCTACACAGCAGGGTATGGAAGTGAGCAGTGACCTCTGGCATGTTCCTTACAACCTCAGCTCCTTTCATTAGCGAATAATATCATTCTCATAACATTTCAAAACTTTCAACACACACATGTGCTAAACTGCATTTTGTTTGGAGATTTGCTTATATGATGAAAGAAAAGAGGAGAAAAGGAAGAGCTGCTGGATATGATACAGTCTATGAAGTTCAAGTGTTGTCGTAGCTGGTATCTCGTTCAACTTTGCAGGTCTTGATGAAAAAAGATCCGAGTTCAGTCAGTTATTGAGCGTATGCTCCAGTGACTGCCAGATTGATGCTTCTGTCATGTAAGAATGTGACAATAGTTGCTATGGGTTTCCTGCCTCACTTAATTAGATTTCTCCCTGTATAATTAGCACATCTTTAGTCTGAACTTCAAACTATGTCACCAATTTATTTTGAGACTAGAGAAAGAAGTGGTGGAGAGGATATTATTCCTCTCATTTCTTTTAAATATCTGTGCTTTGACCCACTAGGAATATCATGGAGCAAAACTGTTAAGAGGTCAGTATCTGATGTGAAAACCGGCTGTTTGACCTAGTTTTGACTGCGGCTCAGACATATGAGCTCTCTGAAGAGCGGCTGCAGGGAGAATTTCGCTTTGTTTTGTTTGTCAGGACTGAGGTGAAGGTAGTGGGAAGGAGTGGAGCAGCTTTGCAATTACCTGAAATAGCTGTTCAATGAGGTCTCTATGTGCACAGAAGTATTATCATTGCACAGGAAGGACTGGTTCACTATAGGGGGAAGTAAAGTGAAAAGCAGCACTGCAGAACAAAGAAAAGTACACAAGCAATATGAAATTTTATAAGTCATTTTATTCCTGTGTATAACCAGAAGACTTATAAAGCTTTTGCTTTGTCCAGTAAAGCTTCTGTCCTTGCAGGATGGCTTTTGCAGGATAAATCACTCTGTTCTGATGTGAGATTTCTGAACTATGGTAAAACTAGCAAAAGTTTTGCTAGGAGAAGAAAACCTTCATTTCGTACTATACAATATAACACATAGTTGTGAGCGTGATGCTGTTAGGACTGTTTGGCTGAGGTGCTGTAGTTAAGCTGTAGTTCACTCTATAAATCCACTCTATAATCCCAAGCCTCTATTTTAATTTATATTTGTCATAAAATTTGTTCCTGGTTTAAGGCGAAACAGTGAAACAGATGCAAAGAGAAATTTGTCACGTTGAGCAGCTACTGAAAAATATGTCAGCACTTTGCATTAATGGAGGCATTGCTCTGTGCACTGCATCTCCTTAAAGATTTCCAGTAGGCTGCTGCATGCCAATACTTCATTATCAGAACTGTTTAAACACCTGTTAGCGTGAGGATACATTTTGGTGTCATGGGAAGCATTTGTAACAGGGTTGTAATACTCCTGAGCATGATCTGAACCAAAACACAGCAAAGGTTGAAGCATCCTCAGGGCTCTTTCTGCCACCACTGTGGTAGGACCCTATGCATACAGACTGAACAGAGTTTTTGTCTCTGCCTACATCCTCTGGTGTGGGAGCTGAGGCACAAACAAGCAGCCTTTAATGCAGTGCTCTGTAGTGTACCTTCCTACAGACAGTGTCAGAGAACTCTGCTTAAATGTGGATGGCATAAAATAGGGCAGGTCACAGCTCTCACCTACAATTTCTTGTCTTTATTGTTTTGTTTTCCTTGAATTAACATTTTTTACTCTTTAAAGACAGCTTCCATATTAGAGAGAAAGTTCTTCCTGCCATTTCAAGACCTGCGGTATCAAGTTGTTCATGATCTTTTCTTATCTCTCATAGAAAAGGTGTTAAAAACACTTTTTATCAAGTTTCCAGTATTACAGACTGTTCTCATGAAAAAAACACTGACTAAACTATCATTAATCCAAAACTGAAATGTCAAAGCACAAACACTAGAAGTAACTTTTATATGAACATGAATGGCCTTGGCATTTATTTGGAGAAATATTATCAGGGGACTTTCTGAAAACTCCAAGGGAAAATAAGCTGATATGCTCAGTACTTCTCTTTAGGAATTTGTTTTCCATGTGCACCTTGAAGCATGCATAATATCTTCAATTTTAATGCTTCCAAAGTAATATCATTGTACATATTACAATAAATCAGAGAGAAACCTATGTTATACAGTCCCTCTTCCTGTGAACTAGTATCCCAAATACCCTCTTCAGCTATTTAGTTTCCAATGATATCTTCAAAGTTTGATAGTAATTTGTGTTGTCAGTCTATTAAGTCGATTTTATGGAACCCAGCACAACCAGTGTCTGCTTACGTGATGCCTGAAGATGACTTTAGGCCTCTATGAAGGCTCTTTGATATCTCCCTTCTTTTACGTTGACCTTGAGGGGGAGTTCAGTTTGGTAATTTATGGCAACCACCATCCAGGAAGACCCATTTGCAAGATTCACTGTCACTTAGTGCTAAACGATCGTTCCTGATTCTGAAGACAATCTGAGTGCCTGACAGTACAATCCCATAAAAAATATTGCCTGGCCGCCCAGGTGTCTTTTCCAATTATCTGGAGTAGAAATTAATACTTTTAAAAGCTGCTAGTTTTTGAAAGGTTATTACAATTTATTCCAGTAGTTTCTTTTACACATTATGATGAATTGGTTTATTAGGCTGTTATTTTCCATGTCAGCTTTTTAGGAGATTGAATCATAATGTTGAAACATTAGAGTGAATGGCAAACATATTATTTTACAACTGAGTAATATATTTCCTCTAAAAAATGTGCACTGTTTTTAATAACAGTTAATTTTATGTTTATGTTGCTTAATGCTGTAGTCGCACRTTATTTATTTCTGTGTAGCAAAGACTGGAGTATTTTCTTTCAAGATGTCAGCAATAGCTTAGACAGGAAACCAGCAATATATGAAAGTTCAGTAATCCAAATGGTGAACTGTACTTAGAAGCATAGGATTTCATGGCTTCTCAACATGAGTTTAATATATGGAGCAGCTCCAGGGAGAATAAATGGTTAGCTTCATGTTAGTGGGTTTCTAAATTTAGAAGCAATTTTTTAATGTCATGTTTTCTTCTTTGATCTTTTTTCCTTGTGATAGTCTCTGGGTGCTATTTTTGTTCCCCAAATCCTCTCCAACTATAAAAGGACAGTAATTAGCATTTTAATGGAAATAGTTGAAATTTTCTCTACAGTGAGCATATTCCTATTTATGTAGAGCTCAGCAATACTCAAAGACAGAAGAAATTTGGCATTTCATTTCCTTTTGGGAAGCATGAGGGGAGGGAGAAGGGGCAAAGCTATGTCTCCTATCCAGTTTGATACTGAATCTGTGTGCAGACTAGTCCTTTTCTCCTGCATCAATTCTAAATTTTTGGCTCTCTATCACCAGTTCTGCAGGTGGCTGAATATTTTAAACTCCTGTTGACTTCTTTTACAGCACAATACAATTTTCATTCTTAGGTTGCACAGCAATGCCCACTGTATATTTTAATAGAGACAATTATCTCAGAATGGTTCTAAATGAAGTACTATTTCAAAAAGACAATTTCCTGTAGGTAAATAATGTACATTGCAAAGTTACGGTTTACCACTAATGAGCATCTAATGCTATTTTTCAAGCAAATGCCTCTATRGATAAGGGTTTAGAACTCAGCTCAAGTCTTTCTATTGCTAGACATCTACAGCTATAATGGAGAGATAAAGGCATTTTAAATAATTTTCCCACATAAAAAAACTTCTTGCCAATCACTGTGAGGAGCCCTATTTTCATAGGCTAAATGAAGGGCAGCCTAYGATAGGGCATGAGCTCACAGATATTACTGATTTGGCTCTTCCATCTCATTAATATCACTTACATAAGAAGTTTGCCTCCTCTGGGCTTGCAGGAAGTGGAGAAAGTTCACTTCTGTAAATACTTTTTCCTGACTGTATTTAGCATATTCCATGGAACATGGACGAACTGTGAACATGAAGATGGGTTASGAAAGATGGTTTTCTCCAGTTTTATATTAATATTTTTCCTCATTTTATCACATTAATCTTAATGAAAAACWCACATACCTGAAATTCAAATCCATGGAGGAGAAATTACCAAATATTTCTTATGAAAAAAATATTGAGAGTGCATATAACTATATATATATATACACACGCACACACATATATTTATATATATATATAGCATCCTCTTKTTTTTCTGAACATTAGAATTTATTGCCCGTCAAGGTAAATATTGACCTTACATTTAAATTGGTCAGAATTAATCTTTATAGTTAATAAATCTTGGTATTCTCTTTCACAGAAATCAATACGTTTTTAGTATGTCAGATTATTGAACAAAGTTGATAAATTTAGATCTGCTTCAGATTTTTTTAAATGGTGAATGGTTCAAAGTTAGGACATTTTAAAAAAGACCAACAACATACTTATTATGTATGTATTTCAGTTTAGTACTGGGATACTGCTGAATTGTGCATTAAATAAATTACTGCATTGTTAAGAGAGTTACAGTAAGGTCTATTAAGTGCTTATTTAAGGACCTGGCAGCAGCAAACAATAAATAATTCAAGTAGCACCTCTAATCTTGTTTTCTTTCTCCTTAATTGGTTTTACAGCATTGTTTTGACATTTACCCTTGAATTTAAAAAAATTACTCACAAAGAAGAAAATGCATGCTGTGCACTAATCCAGCTGCCAATTGAGTACTTACACATTGATGCATTGAAACAGCAGAGGAGATCCACTATGTCTTCAGAGTTGGCAGAGCTCACTGCTACGAGAAAGTAGTATGGATTTGTGGYCTTGAAGGAAAACTGAGTAAAATTACTTCTTATTTATATATAAATATATAAATATTTATGCATTTGCTTTAACACAAAATTCTTTAACAAATACACACTTGTTACATCATGCCCTTAAGAACTGAAAAGAGAGAATATTACAGTGCGGCCCTAGTGAGTTARTGATGTAGTATACTCTCCCACACATCCCATTTCTTCCTTTAATTAAAGTTTTTTTCAACTACTATAWGAAAAGTTATTGAATATGTGTGCATGCGAGCAAGAAGAAACAGGATATGTAACATCAGTGAATCACAAGCAAAACTGGTCTACAAATATTGTTACGATTTTTATTTTATAGGCCTGTGAGTATAAGAGGGATAGGACTGTCAATACATTTTAGGCATGATGACAAGAAATAAGCGAATGTCTGAATCTCTAGCTGTATTTTAAATCAGCCTGCTTATAATAAACTTCTATTTGTGAAGTCGTAATATTGTCTCCTTGTTAGAATCCAAAACTAATACATACCGTACCAAAAGGGGATATGTCTTACCCATAGCCACCCATAGCAAAAGAGGATATATATTAGCCCATAAAGCTATCTTGCTTGCCAGAAATTTGCTAGGAACAATTGGTAGATCCAGAAAGGCTTGACTGCTAGCAAAATTCTAGAATTAAAGGAGCCAGGCCAGATTTCATCAGGCTGTTGAGATATTGGGAGTCTCTGACATTGAGATCTTAAATTTAAAAGGACTGTTGCAGGACAGACTACAGCTCAACTTTTAAAACTGGAAAAACTAATGTCTATGCATTTGTCTATGTTGTTTTATGGTTAAGTTTGCAGAAATAAAMAGCTTGATTTCTACAAGACTTGCTCAAAATTTTGTATCCAAAATATTTTTTTTGTGGATGTTTCTTTCAAAATTAAAATATTTGTGGATAGAATTTCTTTCTTTTGAATTATTTCTTGCTTGGAGACAGGAGAGCGGGAGAATAAGGAAAGAAAAATTTGCTTTCTTTATGTGTTAATTTTGCTGTATACATTTTTTTATAAGAGSAATAAAATTTGAGTTCATGTGCATGTGTGCATAGATATGTAAACATATATTCACAATAGATATGCAAAGGCAGAATATGGTGGCCCACATGCTGAACAACATATATATGTCTGTTTTTTAAAAGATTTTTATTTAGTAATATCCAAATAAGTCATAAAATACAGCACACACTGCTTTTAGTATGGAAAAATCTTGGTAATTAGGATAGAGGTATTAACATTTTTGTCACTTTATATACCACCTCTTTGAGATTTCTAGGCATACTAAATCCTTTTTTTTTTCTGTACGAGCCACTATATGTTTTTATATGTGTTCACTGTAAAAAAAAATGACATTTTAAATCAGATTTTTATCTCTTTTCAAAATATTTTCTTTGAAAATATGATTTTCATTATGTTTTAAAGTATATAAGTCAAAGATAAAATGACCATTAAGCAACATAAAACAGCAAAGTATATTTTTACTACTCAGATGGAAAAATGGGAAAAACACTTATTATAAGTTGTCATGTTCCCAGCCTTCCTTTTAATAAGATGCAAGTGTCACAGGGATATTTATTTGAGCTCGTGTATATTCACAAAACTTCAGTGAGTCCAGACACTAAGAGTAAAAAGTATTGCTTGCATTTGACATTGAATTTCCTAGGTGAGTTCATCAATATATATGCTTGTGAAGTTTAATGTTCTTCCTGACGTATTAATTTGTTCAGTTATATTAGTTCTATTTTATATTTGACAAATCTAATTAGTTCCATCTTTGTTTCTAGTCAGATTATTAGCAGTTCATTATTAGAATAATAGTGTTTTACAAGTAACATTTGGTTATCCACAGGTCCCACATGCATTATTAGCTCTGCTGATGGGCTCTCAGATGAACAGGGGACAGTCACCTCACTTCCTCTCTTTCCCTATTCCCTCATTGAGAAAGTAGGAGATTAACCTCAAGCCCTGTAGAGATTTAAGTGAAGAAGTTATACATTATTAATTTATGTTTTGCAAATAGCACAATAGCCCCCAATCCCTCAGTAGAAATTATAGCTTTGGAATTTGGTTTTAAAATAATCTGTGTTCCACACACTCTTTGATTTGAGCAACTTTGTCATTTCTTTTGAAATTACAGTAACCTATGTAAGAAGTTCAGTTTTCATATCCTTAGCAAAGCATCATATTGGGAGGCTCACACTCCCAAGCATCCAAATTCAGCTCCCATTAAATCAATGGAATTGCTTCACTGGCTTAAGTGAAAGCTGAGTTAGATATCACATATGGAACAGCTGTACTGCATCTGCTCAAAAGTTCAGGACAGTATCCTGTCTCTGATAGGAATAAATAAAGTGTACTTATGGAAGAAGTTTAAGAAATAGGGCAAATGAAGAAGGATACTTTGTCTTGTGACCTTGCTGCTCCCTCTAATTTGCATTTCAGAGATTTTTTGTGAGGGATGTTGCAATCACTTCACTTTTTAATAGCTTTCAATGGATCTTTCTTTGAATGTCTTCAATTTGTTTTTGAATCCATTTATATTCTTGACATTTACAACAGTTCTACAACTGAATTACATGTTATTTGAAAAAGTACTTCCTTTTGTTTGTTTAAATCTCCTGATGATAATCTCATTGAGTTCTTCCTAGATAATTACTCTCTTGTCTTTATCTCCATGCAATTCCCAATTTTATAGATCTCAATCATAATCTCCTTCTAGGGATGTTTGGTTTTCAACCTGAAGAGCTCTGGTCTATTTAGTCATCCCTCAAAGGGAAGTTGTCAGCCACTGCTGTTGTTTTTCTTCAAAAATTTTGTAATTCTACTTTGTTCCTTTTGAAGTAACATAGACAGAACTATCAGWAGAATTCAGGACATAGAAATAACAGGGATGCAGGTAGAAACATAATGATGATTTCTCTATTATTAACCTTCATTTTCTAACTTYTTTTGTCATTTTAACTAAAAGAACTAAGTTGACATTTTCTATAGAACTTTCTGCATTCTTTTCTCCTAAGAGCTTATTGTACGAACATACACATCATAGTGTATGTGTGTAGTTAAGGCTGTTCCTACCAATACACACATCTCTTCAACATTGAAGTTKGTTTGCTATCTCATTTTCCGGCCATTTAATAACGTGAGAAAATTCTTATTAATAACGCGAGAAAATTCTTATTAATAGTTCCAAATAATCAATCTTAMTTTGAAATAACATTTTTTGTAATACCTGCAATCTCTATTACCTCACTATTCAATTCAGTTTCTGGGCCAGTTTTGAATATATATAACAATGCAAACTCCTTCCCTGAGACCCCAGATCGAAAGTCGTTTTAATATTTCTTTAAAAACCAATAAATTGCCAAAGAGTAATTTACCAAAAATCTGACAAAATGTATAATCAGAAAGATTACATAATTGATTTTTTTTCTGGCAGAGTCAAAGGAGATGCAAGGAAAAGCTATTTAGCTACAATTAACTGAGAATGAATTGCATATCCAGTGTTTCCTTGCTCTCTATTTTGGTTTCAYCAGGTTTACAAAAATATGTTTTCATATAGCAACTATAAAAAAGACCATTGCCAGAAGTATATTTGGGGTCAGTTTTTCCCACTTGTAATTGTCCATGGAGTGTTTTTGATCCTGAAGCATATTCACTGCTCAGTGAATCTTTCCAGTCACTTCAGTGGGCCTTGAGAATCAAGCTCCCATATTCAATTAGCTACATATATTTGTTTGCTTGCTTGCATTTGTCTTTTTAGAATGTACCTTCAAATACAGCTCTTCTGTCTTTGTTGCTTCTTTGTGCAGTTCTGTGCAATTAGTCCTCCTTTCAATGTGGGAAAGATTTTTCCTAAATTAATCATTTACATCTCCTAAGGTGCTTTGACTTCACCATGCTTGTCATTGGCCATGCCTCACATGGCACTTGACAGTACAGGAAGAGGCAACCAAGGTGAAGGGTGAGACTGAATCTTGTGTGTGAGTCAGGATTATCAAGATTTCTCCAATTCCAAGAAACAAAGAGCTGTGGAGTTGAATCTCCTGAGTTAAGGAGCTGTGAAATAAAAAATAGATAGGTTTAGTGCTGGGGTTTCCAAAAGATTTTAAAACTTAGGATGAAACTTTAGATGTGAATATCAAATCATCAAGGGAATTAAACAGAAAAAAAAAATATGGAAAGTAACAGCAAGACTGCTAGCACACTGCATACATTACTCGGTGAAAAAATGCAGATACATTACATGCATCCCTGCAGAAAGCTGTGACAACAATAAAGCCCTTGAAATTAAAATACTATCTAACATGCTTTAATCAAAAGCCATGCGAACCTTTTGGATGCTCTCTCCTATCATAGCTGTGATTAACATCATCTGTTCTTTCTGACAAGCAAATAAATAGATAACTAAAACATACTCTGATGCTCTTGCCTCAAATGTAACAAATATGCCTTGCCAGGGGATGAGAAACATCTCTTTCCCAGGAATGGACTAACCTGACAGTTGTGAAGCTTTTTTTAGTGTATGCATGCATGTGGAAGTTTGGAGTGCTGCACTTTTTGAGTAAAGAAGTGTGATTTATGTGAGCATGTCCCTTGAGCAAGAATCGATGCCAAACATATCAGGCTATGTCAATTACTTGATATATGAAATAAATATTTTTATGCTGATTTCTGAAGAAAAATGTCTTTTACCTGTTCATATTTTCCTGGTTAGCTATTAAGCCTTCCTGTTAACTTTTTAACCTATTGGCTAAACTTGACAGAATGTAGATGTCTCCATGATAATTATTGTTAAATAAAAACAAGTAAGCAGGTGGAGGAAGCCTTTCCAGTGAGAAAATAGGTGGAACATGAGTTCACACCTTTTAGATAACTAAGAACAATACAAGCAAGAGAGTGCACCATTGATGACTATTTACCTTACTTAAATACATTAAAAGAGAAAACAGCCATCTATTTATTTATTCTACTGAAGCTTATCCAAAGGAATTTCAGACAATAATGAAGTGATTTACCTCACCATTCCAGTCCTTGTGTTTCACTGAGATACTTTGTTGCCCATGTCATACATGGCATACACTATGCCATCTTCTTCCTCATTGTCTGCTCCCTATTCTCTAGTCTGGGGTTTTCTACTTCCACAGCAGAATTTGAYAAATCTCTTATATCTCAAATATCTTTTCAGATAACCTTCACTCCTTTAACATGGTTTTTATTGAATGCAAGTACTTGGATAATTTTATTTCTCAGAGAGACTACACTGAGAGAAATGACTTTGCTCAATGTCATTAAGGATTAAAACAAGGAGTTTGCCTCATGCTTAGAGAGAGGACTTCACCTTATGCTAGGGGATGAASTGAGGAAAATACTCTAATGCAAGTAAAATATGATGAAGATTAAGAAGGGAAATAGACTCTGTGATGAGGGAAGGTACTCAGTTTGATAATCTTCCATTATCCATGCAAGTGTGAGAACCATTTTAATTTGAAGGTTATGCACACCAAATATAGTAGTAAGGAAAAAATAAGATATTTTTAGAGTGTGACTGTGGAGTAAAAACAGATATAAAGTTCCAGGTGAAAATTTGGAGCTATACATTTGCAGCAATGAAAATGATTGAAAAATTAACAGAAAGTCATTCAGTCAGAAGAAAAGTAAAAGTAAAAAAAATACTTTGACATGTTTTAAAAAGAACATTTCAATTCTTACACATAATTTTTTGCAATATTTCAAGCTTTAATACATGAAAGTCAATTCAGAGTTTGGAGGTTCAAGGTTCTACCTATTTGTAATTCTCCCCAAGTTGTCTGGATTCACAGCGAAATGAGCAAGCAAATGATTTACACTCTTGTAATGATTTTTTGCTTTCAAATAGTATGTAATCATTCTTACATCAATAGAGTTCATAAATTGAACGGACTTAGAGCAGAAAAAAATGTTTTAATAATAAACAATTCTTTATTGTTCTCTCAAATGCTATCAGGAAGAGTTAAAAATAAGATGATGCCACTATATTCCCTATTACTCTACAGCTCCAAGCAACCTTACACAAATTGGTTAGAAGGCCCCATGAAATAATTTCTAGTTATACACTACAGTCTGAAAATGGCAACACAGTTAATTTTCATTTTACGAGCCTCCTACTACACCACACAGATCCTGTCCTCTGCCTCTGTATGCATTTATTTCTTTTGCACATATTCTTTCACTTACCTACCTTGCTGACTCCTGTACTTCTGCCCCCTTTTCAGTACTTTCCACCCCCATTCCCTTGAATTTCTTTTCATTTGAAAAAAAAAAAAAGACAAAAAGGAGGATCAATGCAACATCTTCTTCTTCTTCTTCTTCTTCTTCTTCTTCTTCTTCTTCTTCTTCTTCTTCTTCTTCTTCTTCTTCTCCTGAAACAGTAGAATTATTTAAACTATGACTTTTCTACACCCATTTTGACATAGAAAATTCAAGTGTACTTCTTCAAGGTCTGAAAAATAATCTGAAGCTACAAAAATTTCTTTCTTGTACTTAAAAATAGCAGGAAATTTTTACCAGGGTCAGCAGTATCAACTTTATTAACACCTTTAATATTTATTCCAGCAATAAATGATATTCAGCAATATCAACTTTATTAACACCTTTAATATTTATTCCATTAATAATTTCTTCTTGTCTAGTGGACCAGGGCAGATGGCTAAATAGAAGAGAAAAGAGAGGGAAAAGTCAAGTTTACGAGGTAAAAATCTGTTTCTGCTAATGTCCTGATTAGTGCCAGGTTTTTACTCAAAATCATATGAGGTTTCTGATGCTTTCAGAATGCTTTCACTTTCTTTTACTCATATCAAGTTCAAAGGGAGCCACTGACTCTCAGGACCTTACATAACTGAGCATTAACAAATAAGCAGCATAGGCAGGAATAGGTCCTTACAAGAGAGACCCTTCCTTCCTTCCTTCTTTCCTTCCTTCCTTCCTACCTTCCTTCCTTCCTTCCTTCCTTCCTTCCTTCCTTCCTTCCTTCCTTCCTTCCCTCCCTCCATCCATAGCAGAGAGTTGGCAGAAGGGGAGACAGCTGTCTTGGAAAATTAAAGTATCTTTGCAAGTTCAAGTAAGGCATCAGACAGCAGCGCAGCTAGGATTAGCTTTACTCTCTCCACCAGTTGCTCACTCTCCAGGGTTGCTCCAGGCCGTTTGATTCCTGCTGTCCTTCTGTACAATTCCGATACCCCTGACGTGACAAAAACATTCCTGCTGCTTCTTGCACCAAGTCTATGGGCCTCTTACTGTGGAAAACCATGTCATTAAATAGGAGAAAAGGTGTTTTTGGGGTGACAAAATAAACCAGATCACTAATTCGAAGGACAGTTCCTGCAATAATGCATCACAACTTCCTTCTAATTCTGTGGTGCTGAATGCAGACTGCCAGGCTGACATCAAGGATATTGGTCTACATGGACATCATTCCCAGGACACAACTAGGGCACCAGCTTTCCCTGTGCTGCTTGCAGGTACAGCGAGTGCAACTTGGCAGGTCTGGTGGATATAGATGAGTAATTCTGCATACACACAAGAAGGCTTTAGGAAACACGTCTAGGTATGCCACACATTGTCTCCACAATATAAATGCATTGAAGGCTTTCACTGGATTAATTATTCTGATAAATTTAGGTTATCATTTATTTCCTCCCTGTATCTAGCAAGAAACATGAGATGCTATTTCTGTACTGGCAAATACTTAATCACTTTCTTTTGAGGAAAGGAAAGAGAAATTATTCTAAGTTTGCATGTTCTCCAGTAGATGAAATTTTGAAAAGTGCTTGGTAGTTTAAATCCCCAAATGATCTGTCTTATCATTTAACTGAAAAAGGCAATTTGAAATTGAATGTTTCATATATTATTTAAAGCCTTGTATTTTTGTTATTTCCTTACGACCATTCTAATTTCAAGATGGTCTGCTGCTTGCTAGAATTCTTGCAGTGTACCTGTCTTGAAGATTTAGGTTAAAAATAACAAATATATCATACAAATAGTAAAAATGTCAGAAATTGATAGGGGAAATCCAGAGGATTTTCAAATGTTCTAAGACATATGGAGGAAGGATACAGTAAGGCAGAGATAGACCTTAATTTCTGGAGACTTCATTTGAGTTCCAGGAATCACGCATAAAGGAATGACTTGTCAATCAAGTGTTAATTTTTAAAATATCCTTCAATAGAATTGTAAGGCCATGGCCCTTTAAATCTTCACACAACATGTCTTTTTTGTGTGTGTGTGAATAAGCAGCATCTCATTTGTATGCTATATTTCCTTGAGCGTAATTGATTTTCCCGTAATAAAGCATCTTCTAGCCCCTATAAGAAAGCTGCTGAAGTGAAAAAGTTCTCTTTTGTCCGAGCCATTGCACAGCTCTCAGCACACAACAGAGCAGGATAGAAGAGGAGCTCTTTCCCTTCTGTATTGCATTAAGCAATGCAGAGAGACCGTGTTGAATAGCATATTATATGAAACTGTGAAAATAATCGTAATAAAATATTGTTCTGCACTGTCTCATTTTTAAACTGATTCTAGCATTGCTTTAAGAAAATTACATTTTTTGCTTGTTTGTTTGTTTGCTTGGTTTTTTTGTTTTTCATAGAATTTCTCATGTTGAAGGCTTTATAGGATATAGGCTTACATTGTATGAAAGATGGAATATTTTTATCCCTATTTTGACATCAAGCATTTACCCTTAGTAACAAGAATGTAATTCACAGAGCTAGGAATGGTAGTTAGAAGTCCCTATATGTCATGTACTTTTTAACCTTAAGGTTATCTTTTTTTTACCTTGATGTGAAGCAACTAAATAGCAATATCCCATCAGGCTACTGCTGACTAAAGCTGTCTTAAACAAACTGCTTCACTTCTTGCTAAACAAAAGCCTCTGTGAGTGCCACTGTGTCCTCTTCTGCTACCGGAAAGGCATCATGAGTCAGTAATTAGAGCACTGCCCTTCTGACATTAAGAGGAATCAGTGATGGAAAGGGAACTTCTCAGCACCTGCTCTTGGTGCTGTGGCTCTTTCTTCCTTCTTTCAAAAGCTGCCTTTTCTGGCTCTATATATAGGAAAAAAATGCAGATGTCTTTTGTGAGGGGGTGAAAGATTCTGCAGAATCATTGCTTCCCAAAGCTAGAGAAGTGAAGTCATCTTAAATAATCTACTTGACATTCAGTGACATCACATTCAGCACTAAGTCAGTCAGTGTCTTGAAGCAAAGCATGGATCCCAACTAGTGTGGTCACATGCAGCTAGTAACCATGACCATCGACCTTATAATACTAGGAATTAAGCCTATCTTTTTCTTTTTTCCTTAAAAAAAAAAAAAAAAAAAAAAAAAGAAAGAAAAAAAGAGAAAGAGAGAGAAAGAAACATCAGGGCAAAAGAAGTTTACCTATGACTAGTGAGATTCTAAACACTACTCCATGATCAAATTAATTGCATGTACAGCATATAACAGGAAGAGGCTATCAATGCAACTGTATTACTCAGTGTTGTCCTGAACCCTGCTCTCATTGACAAGGCTTGCCTGAATGAATCAAGCAGTGACATTAGTTGGATGCACTCCCAACCTTCTTCATGTATGGTCATGTCAGTGGTGACATCAGACATTGAAGCAGAGGAGATGGTGTGCTCCCTGGTGACCTGCCTTTGCATTCATGGAGGAGATGGAGTTGTCCTTGGAATAAAACTCTCAGTCTTGCCTTGGTGGGCAAGTCAGGGCAGGAATAGGTAGGAAGGCTTATGTCCTTCCTCCTAAATTCCTACCAACCCTGCTATGGAAATGGGAATAAGCTGGGCAAGTGACAGACAGGAAGACATTTCTCCCATGGACTGAATGAAAAACAAGGACACACATTTTGTTGGCATAAATGTTGGCATTTTGTAAGCTAGTTATTGATCTATTGATAATTTCTAGATATAAAAAGTTTTTTGCCATGGGGAGTTGGTTTTGTTTTTCACTGAATATTTCACTCTCTCTTTAGTTGTTGCCAGGGAGGATAAAAAATGACCTTGAAAGAAAGATCAGATTAAGCTTACTTTCTTTTTCACTCATATCCATAAGTATACAAACTTATTATTTGACTTGCAGCTAGATATTTGAAGAGTCTTTAAAAAAAAAAAAAAAAAAAAAAAAAAAAAGATATAATCACGGAGGAATTTCATATATTAACCTGCCAGCTAATATAGGAACAGACAGCAGACTCTTAGCTCCCTATTCAGCTTATCATTATGCAAGGCGATTTGAGCTCCATCGGATTGCTTCACCAACCAACAAGCAGAGTCAGGCCTCAATATTATATTTAGAGCTTGTTGGAAAATATTCACCTGAAACAATTTTCAGCAGAGAAGACAGATATTACTCATGGCAATGCTAGTGATTATAAACTGCATTATGAACTGCATCTTGAAATGATTGTTTATTTGTTTTTTTGCTGGTATCAATATAGGTGGCTAGAGAATAAGTATCTTCCAGAATTGTTTTTCCTATCTTCTGATGGAAAATGTTGGGAAAAAAAAAAGAAATACCAACAATCAGAAGCAAAACAGTATTTTTCATAACACTATTTGTTTAGAACAAAACAAAACAAAAAGTCTATTTTTCACCATTTGCAATTTTACCTGCTCTAATCCTTAAGAATGCATAAAAGGAAGAGAAGGATTATTTTACTAACTTCCCCTCCATGCTCATTCATATGTCTTGTTATCTCATTGCCTTTAACCATTTCTCATCATATTCTGCCTGCTTATACTCTTTCTCCATCTCCCCTACAGCCCACAGCCCCTTTTGCAGGGCTGTTTTTCAAGGGCATTCCCCAGGCCCTTCCTACACCACAGTGACCGCTTAATGCAATGTGCTGGCAAGAACCTATGCAGAGCCTTAGCCAAGATTTCCTCCACCCCCACTGCTGCAAAATGAATGAGTATAAAATAAACTCTGCAGAGTCCAGGTTTGGACTGAGCAGAGAGTTTTAATAGATTGTTTGAACTTATTACAGGCTTTCACTTTTCTTTCCATCACATTGAAAGTTTGTCACATTTTTAGTTTACTATATATATATGGCAAAAAAAGAGAGAGATGCATATAGTTAATGAAAGTCATAGGATCAGCTCAGCTGTGCTGTTAGGTTCAGAGCGTGAAAGATCATATATCACTATAACCTACCCAACCTTCCCTGTACTAAATGACAAACTGCTGGAAATAGCCTTTGGGTCAGGTCACACATTCACTAAAATACTTGTCCTTCAGATGAGGACTCAGTAGTACTCATATATCATTCAACATCTCAAATCACAGAGGCTTGCATAATTATTAAATACTAATTAATATAAATAATTAGTGAAAGATAAACTCCATGAAAAAGGTCAATTTCAGACTTAATTATATTTAGAATTTGTCTTTTGGTAATCTTAGGAAGGTATAATATTACAATTTTCTAGGAGTATGTTATGTTGTTACTTTACTAGTTGAAACTGATATCACTCTAAGAAAACTATTCAGATGGAGGTTTTTGCTCATTTTGAAGTGGATATCAAGTTCCATACTTCAAGAAACAGTATGTGATAACATATATGAATAGCTGAGTTCACAGGGCTTGGGATGGTGATAAGATGGTTTTCAAATAAATAATTTGATTAATGATTCTCAACACTCAGTTCTTAAAAGGAATTATTTCACAGACAGGGCATAATTTGATAGAAAAGTGTTGTCATTTGCAAGATTTAAAGGACTAACATGTAAAACCCATTTTGGAATACATCAGGAACTATGGGTGATGCCTCATGCAATCAAGTACACAATGAAGTTAATAATTATTGCTAAGTACTGCTCCCTGTGTGCTAGATATGCTCTGAAGAGCATTTCTGCCTTGAGGAACAAACACTCTAAAGAGGGTCAGACAGTCAACAAGATAGTGAAAAAGCAAAAATGAGTGGAAATTTATATATCAAAATCAGTCAATTCCCTGTAAGGAGTGTGGCTGATTTTTTTTTTTTTTTTTTTTGTTTGTTTGTTTGTTTTTGATTTGAGTTGGGGGTTTTTTTATGTGATAGAAGACAGGAATGTAGCAGACATACTCAAAGAGGCTGGACAGTTTTTTAGTTTATGGAGAGGCTGACAAACTGGCTGCTTTGATGTGAATTACACTGCAGCAGGATTTTCAGAGCTGAATAATATGACATTGTGTAGGGCACATGGTATAAATAATGAAATAGGGAGARTATTGCACTGAGTCATGTGTTTTGAGATACGATTTGCTGGCACAGAGATGCAGAACCTATTCTGAGTGTAGCCGCAGAGGGGAAGACTCTCAGAGAAGAGAGTGATGACAAGGGAGGGGAAAAGGAAATACAGAGCAGTGGGTTAGAGGTGGTGGCATAAACATGAGGAGCACTTTTCTACTGCCTTCCAAATTGTACTGTGAGAACCAGTAAGCATTTGAAAACAGCAACATAAGCAGAGAAAAACTGTTCCTACTGTCTCCCCATTCCCAGAAATATCACAAAATGTGTCAGGGCACTAACTATATTTGCTTTCAGACCAGACTGGGCTGCTGTAAGTAAGTGTGCATTTACTGTTCACCATGGAGCCTAGTTCTGCATCTGCAGATACAGAGGGGCAATCCCCTCTGTCAGCCGAGCTGCTGCACATGCAACACTGTCACAGCTGCAGCTCTTGAGAGTCCCTAGGAAACTATTACCAGTTGGTGGAATTCAGAGAAGGCCCAAAGTTTCTTTGAATTAATGAAGGAGCACAGAGTGAAATGAGCTCCTGATAAAAACAAGGCAGTACTGGGCAAGGCAAGGATCTAGAGGAAGGAATCTGGGACATTTTTTCACCTTGGTTATTTAAAAAGCCATCATATGCCTGCAGGTCTTGATATGCCAGCTAAAAGGAATGCAGAGAAAACTGTAATTCTCTTCACTCATGATACCGCTTGCAATTGAGCTTTGGTGAAATTATCTGTACTGCAGAATAATTATCTATACACAATTCCTTGTAACAGCATTATAATATAATCACAGCCTTATTTCTTTCTCTCTTACTTTTTTCATTGGTTCTGTAATAGCCTCAGTGTAGAAATAGTTACTTGAAGTGATTAGTCATTTATTATTTTCTGTGTGTCTGAGTCAGAAGAAAAAAGATGAACCAATCAAACACCAAACACTACCCCACCTTTTCCAAAAGTAACTATATTTGCTCTTACAAGGGCAGAAAATCACCTTGATTCTTTCCCTAATGACTACATATTACTTGACGGTCCTATAATATGTTTCTTTAAACTGCTGAGCAATTATTCACATCAAATAAAGAATTTTAGGCAACTTCATGTAAGCAAGAACCTTGTTTAGGAAAACCGTAATCTTTCAGTCTCCAACACTATTCTATTGAGTGATAGTGTTTTCCATTAGATTAAGAAATTCTAACGGGTAAAATGTGATACTATTCAAGCAATATAAATGAAATATATATATACATAAAAGTATTTAGAGCATCCAGTTAACTATCGTGACTTAAATTTTAGAGTGAGATAAACTGGCACTATTTTTTGAAATACATGCTATTATAGCTAAACAGATAGATTGGTATCTTAAGCAATAAAAAGAGAGATTGTATGCAATACTTATTGTTTGAAATTCTTAATTATATATTCAATTTTATACATAGTATAATATGCCACTATACACAATGCATAACAAATGTATTATGATTATAGTATAAAAGTGTATGATAATATTTTGTATTGTATGTAATTTATGGACATGGTGACTATGCTACTTGAGATTAAGCATTATTTAAAGGTGTATATGACCAAATCCTGATGTCCTGTCACTATGTAATTTATTAGTGCAGCTATAAGCAGGGCACTTAATGGTAYAGCATATTTTATCCTAGTCACTGCACACAGCTAGAGAAAGATAACTAGAACAATTTGAATATGATTGGGTGAGAAGGAAAAGGGAAATATTTTAGGACATGGTACTCAGACACACACTCATTTAATCATTTTCCCAATGAGTTCTTAAATGTTAGAAGGGGAAATGACTTGGATGCCCTGAGTCCTCTTGAAGTGCCTTAAATTCAATGACCATCCTTCAACAGTAATGTCCATCATATTCTGTTATTCCTCTTTTTATCTGATTTTACACAGTTGCTGTGCTTCCTTCTTGAGCTAGAGTGTGTAATAATCAAAGATAATATTGGTGCCAGAGGATAAAACTTCCATTAACAAGCTGATGATGTCAGATGCAGTTACCAAGTTATTTATTTAAAGCTGCAGATCTGTCAAAAGAAAGCTAAAAGGGAACTCACGTTTGCCTGAGTCATCCCCCTGAAAACTTAACAGTGAAGAAACCACAGGCATCAAACTAGTGTAATTCTGTTCAAATGATACAGAGCTTTTGCTCAGCACCCTCATAGCCCCAGGGCTCTGAAATTTTTCTTATATGGGATCTGGTTGCTCTTTGATGCCACCCTTCTCTTGTTCCCTGAGATACGGCTTCATGGTCTGCCAGAACATCTAGTTAGGCCCAAGGAATCATGATAAAACTAAAAATTATTGAAAAACATTCTTTTCTTCTATCAGCCTTGAGCTTTGCCTTTAGATGGATTGATTCAATTTTTGCAAATCATGGACAGAAAAGTTAATTCATTGGCCGCTGATACTTTGAGTGTGTTGGTTTTACTATTTCTCTCCTTCTTTAATTATATAGATTGGTGATATGAGGCTCTATTATTGAAAAAAAACAACAACAGCAACAACAAAACCCACTGTTTTTCGTCAGTTACTTTATAAAAAGATGAAGTTGAGCTATAGAGAGAACAAGCAGCCCTTACCGAAGGCAATAGAAATGTTATTCCTTTAAGGGCACCCAGTTTAATTAAAATGTAGCTGTAGTTTTTACATCAATTACAAGATTTTTTTTCTGCATAATGTAATAATTTTTGGTAAAAAGGCATTATTTTCCAACTATGCTTTATCCAAATGCAGATAATCTTTTCCATACAAATGAACACTATGTTAATGGATCAGAACAAGGTTTCCATGTGCACTTATTAAAATAACATTTTTCCATTTTTGTCTGAACATCTTTTGTCATTCCAGCTAGTAACACTTGACTTAAAAAAAAGAATCTAGAGACTGCAGCATGCAAATTCCTCCCTGTGATCTAGGTGCCCAATTAGTGTGAGCACATGCCATGTCAGGAAGTACAGTGGAAAATAGTTACTGGGGAGGCAGAAGACAAAAGTGGCCCTCGTGAAGATTGAATGAAGAAAAGAGAATACCTGCCTTGTCACTGTGTTAGCAAAAGCGAAGACTCCACTATATTTTACCCTTTCTAATAAGATACAGCTTTTAAAGAAGTAGCATTTTAAATGGCATGAGAGTTTAAGAGAAAGATATCACAGTTCAAAATCTTTAAGTAGGATTTCAGAGGAGTTATTCAGTTAAAATAAGATACAAGAAAGTATTGCTCTTGTTCCTAGATAATGTTGCTCTTTGTAAACAAAAAAGATCCAGTTAAGTGAAACTGCTGCAATGGATGTTATGATATGGGGATGAGGTCTTCAGAATTCAATAGAAACAGGTATTATTTTCAGAGTAAATTGTTCAGAAATGTATATAAATCTTTCTCTACATATGTATTCTCTACATACATATGTACTTATATGAAGCCGTCTGTGGCCTTTCTGCTTTTCATGGACAAAAAGTTCTAGGAACTGGAATCATTACAAACCCCTAACGTGGCCCTTCTACCACACACTAGTTTACAAAAACAATTTCATTTGAAACGGCTCTCTTCAGAAAATCAAAAGCTGCAGTCTACCATCTGAACTCATAAGTCTGTTCTGGATGGCATTTAGGTGGGCTGCAAAGTCGAGCAGAGAAGAGCAAAGTGCATAGCAAGAGGTGCTCCAGAAGGTCTCAGAAGGTCTCATACTGGGACTGGGAAATATTTCCTGTCACAGAGATCAACAGAAACCTAAAGAACGCACTATAGACGTGTTACAATATTTATCCAATGCATGGATATATTTCCAAATTCAGGTCCCAGTTTTGTTGTTGTTGTTTCTTTATTTTTCCATTTTTCTTTGTGGGTGGGAAGACAGGAGAGAGAAAAAAGGAAAAATAGTGTAAAAACAATCTAGTAAGTCTCTTTAGAGTTGTTTTCCTTGCTGGAATAAATAAATAAATAAATAAATAAATAAATAGGAATGCATCTAGGGAAAAGTAAGCATGAAGCTCCTGACACCGAACTGTTGTCAGCAGAGCTCCTTCTGCTGGCTCAAATTGCAAATTCTCTGCTCCTGATAAAAGCTGTAAGGAAATTGCTGCTGCTGCTGTAACTGTGTCAGCGACTCTGTGGATCCTCAAGCTGGAAAGCCTCTGAATACCAGGGGAAACAGTCATTAGCCATCACTTAGCAGCTTTTGCAGCATTTTATCCTAATATTCCCATGCATTTCAGTCCATTTTATGCAAACTTGATATTTTTATAACTGCAGGATATTGAAATCATTTTGCAAGGCTTAATACCAATATAAGGGGAGTGATGCATTATATAAATCTTTCTACAGGCTAGGACCATATTTTGTATGTTTTCTACAAGCATCACTCTGTAAAAAATAATCATATTATTTTTAAAATGCCTTTGGCAGAAATGGTCAGTAGCTGTGTAAATGACAAAGGTGCAAGTATAAAAATAGGTGTACAAGTACAAGGTATACAAGGTAAAACATCAGGTTTATATGCACTTTACTTTTAAAAATGATCTGTCTCCAAACAATGGCAAGAAATGGAGAACAATAGCTAATTCTAACACTACTGCACTTTCCTCAAAAACAGATGGGTAAATCTTCTGTCAGGAGCCATTGAAAACTAGATTGGACACTTTATCAAAAAGAGATTGTTGGGAGAAAGCCTGAATGGGCAAGAGTAAACTCACACATCATTTTAATCTTTTCTTCCTAGAGAATAGCTCAATAACTAAAACTTTTTTTTTTTTTTTTTTTTTTTTTTTTTGAGGATCAAAAAAGTATAATGCTCAACCAGTTTGTTTTGAGGCCTGGTATACATGGGAGAATTTTTATTTTGGTAATGAAACAGTAATACTGCTGAACTGTAGCTTTATTTTTCAGAGTAATCTGTTTTATATATATTTATCCTTATCTGATGCATATAAATACCTAGTGCTCATAATACTAAGCTACTATCTGTCTTAACATTTGTGGTATGCCTCACAAGATGAATATTCCACTAAATTAAGTAGGAAGGAAGGAAGGAAGGAAGGAAGGAAGGAAGGAAGGAAGGAAGGAAGGAAGGAAGGAAGGAAGAAAGGAAGGAAGGAAGGAAGGAAGGAAGAAAGGAAGACCATATCAAGTACTGGGGTACTATATTTCTAAGTCAGTGGATATTTTACCCCACTGGAAGGTCTTTAGTGTAATGTGATTCTGATAATTTAGGGCCAGCACAGAGGGCTTCCTATCCCACTACAGTTCTTTCCCATGACCTGCATTATTCCCACATTAAGTGCAGCCTTGCAGGGAAAAGGAAAGACTGCTTCAGGATAGGAAGAATTATATTCATTTTGCAGCTTCTCAGCCTTGTTTGAGACCTAGGGAGGAAACAGAGCTGCTGCGTGCACAGGCAGTGCGGGACGAGAGCACAGGGCAGTATGGAGATCAATTTGGGGCAGATGCAAGTGGTGTGGGCTGCATCTCTCTCAGGGAGCTGCTGCCAGGACATGGGCTGGAGAACTGTGCTGTGATTGCTCACTAATTGCTAGCATGCTGTCTGGCATACGCTTGGGTTTGTGCCAGGTAACACTCTCTAAGCCAATGCCCCAGCACCATTCAGGAGGCAACATGTGCTTAGGGACCATTCCAAATAAGCAAAATGGATGAGGTCACCCTTATTTAAAGAGAATTTATCTGTATGGATGCAAACTGTGCAGTGCCAGCTGCTTCTAAGGCCAGAGAATGGGCCATGGATTTTTTTCCTTACCAGTCTGACTACAGTGATGAATATCATAAAAGTAATGGCACTTCATGACTTAAATATCTTCAGGTACCCCACTTATATAGTATTGCAGTAATTGCACCACTAATAGAAGATTAAAACCTAAAAGAGTCTTGCACCGAGACATGTGTGTGGTCACATGTGTGGTTGTTGTAGACATAGTGACAGCAATGCTTGTGTTATTGGACCCATGTATATCTTATAACAGAAAACTCATCTCTCTAATTCTGTATCTCTAGAGAGTCATTTAAAATGTTTTTGAACATTATAAAGATATTATACCATGCCCACCAAGTCTTGGAGTGTTTGTGGCAGGAAAAAAAAAAAATGTGTTCTTCTAGTCTTTTCTTACTTCTGAGCAGCATGAGAGAAATAAAGCCGTTGATATTATTGCCTAGATTTCCCTGAAGGAAAGACGTCATTGCACTTCTGTCTCTGCTCTACAGAGACCTACCCATCAGCATCAGATTTTTAATTTTTGGGGACCACTGCAGAGTTCAGTTAATTGTGCATCTTTTAAAAGCTCTTCTTTTGCATAAAGGCAGCTTAAAATATCACCTTAATATGTTCTCCTTCTACGTGTTTAAATTTCTGGGGACACATGTCTGTTATCCTTATTTTTCTTTGTAAGTTTTGCCTGAGATAAGTGGATACAGCTATCTCAGCATACAGAGGATATGCAGCATGCATTTGTATCTTGTTATCTCTGTATCTGCATATAATACTCATATACCTCTACTTGCAATCCATACCTAGGTCAGGATTATAAGATACAATCAGGTTCAGATGGGCACTGATTGATATTTTCAAAAGCAAGGCCTTTTCCATGCACAAGACAGCTACCTATCAGTGTATATGTGAAGGGCAGTGCCCAGCGAGTGTGAGGACCTAGCAAAGGACTGTGGCCTTTCTCCGGCTCCAGAACACTCTATGTCAAACATAACTTGTTGATAGCTGAGGCCAACTCTGGCATTTGACACAGGAGAATCACAAAATCTGGAAAGAGCTGCAGCGTAGTGCTGTAAAGGGAGATATGACAGCCTGACTGGAGAGGAATGAGCCAAAGAAGGCAATCTAACATTCAGACCATTACAACTGTCAGATGTCCAAAATTGCCTAAGCCTCAAATTCCCATTTRCATCAAAGCGCCTTATGGACATCTTATCACTCTGAACCTTCCAAACTCTGCTCCTTTTGCCTATTCCATGCCTTGGCCTTCACATAAGATACTACTATTTCAAATACTGGTAAAAAGCAATTTGGAACTCTACGACCCAAGCTTATATATTGTTGCACATACAATACAATATATATTCTGAATTTCAGATCAAATCAAACCAAAGAAAAAGCCATGAGTAGATTTTTTTTTTTCATAAGTTATCTAAGTTCTTTCAGAAGTCAGAAGCCTTCAGCTCTGTGAGGTATCATTTCAGTCCACAGGCTTGTTTGCACTGGGATCAGACTGGTTGCTCTACACGTATACTTTGAGATGTGATGATTTTTTCTGTTGCATTTCAGCATTAATGAAAGCAATTCCTCTTCTGATTAATTACCACTGTGTTGCAAGCTCTAGTTGAATCAGGAATAAATGATTAGCCAATGGAGCTTGCTGTCAGAAGAAATGATTGAGGCCAGGAACTGAATACTATTAAACACATTTGACATTAGAATTTTAAAGCACATAAGAGTAAAGCTGTCATGTACTGAACATAACTTGATCACTAACTGAGAAGAACAGGAGCTAACTTTCAAGCAGGTTCYTCTAAAAATTTACATTCACTGCTTATATTTCCCCCATTTGTCTGTTGTTCTTTTAGTACCAGTCCATTCCGGGCAGAAGGAGAAATAATACAGAGCCAGAGCCAAGATTCATCAGACTTTGAGAGCCTCTGAAATCCGCTAGGAATAAATTGACACAGATCCCCTCATTACACAGGGAAATAGCAGTTCTGCAAATAGAGATTTGACCCTGCATGACAGGAGGCAGCAGAACCAGCATAGAGGAAAGAATGCCCTGCAAATAGGCAGTAGATCAGAGTGCTCCATGCACCCAGAGAAGGTTTTATTTGGCAGTTTGCATGCTGACTGTAATGTTGAAAACTGGTTTTACTGAACTTTCCAGATTGCCTTCAGCTTAGGCCTAACCTGATTACAGACCTGAAAGGAAATCACTGTCTGAACAAGCTGTTAGTTTGACTTAGTCTGGTAAGATGGTAGTTTTGGGGACTTTTAATCAGATAAAAAATTCGAAGGAAAATCCTAATTCACATACACCTGTTCGGTTTTTTTGCTTTGTGATGAATAAACTTCTTTGTATACGAACAGGAGAAAAAAAAAAAAAAAAAAATAAACTTCTTTGTATACGAACAGGAAAAAAAAAAAAAAAAAAAAAGAACACCAATCAATGTTTTTCCATATGTTACAACAGTCCTTTATTTCAGGAAATGGGATGTGAAAGAATGGGACAACCAAGAGCAGAAAGTTATAGCATTGTACTGAAAACTACCCTAGGTGCTGCACTCTGCTTGGTCATAAGTGAATATTTTGTGTCAGTCTATACAGATTGGCAAATCATTCCAARAGCTGTGCCACATTAAAAAAAAAAAATAAAATAATTTGCCTCTGAGAACGTTTATAAGCAATAAAAAATTTAATACTTGAGTCGTGGAAATAAATCCTAGAGTTGAAGCCCCAGGAGAGAATTTTCTTTTGCAGATTGTGTGCCAAGCTTTTTCTGAATTATTACTGCAGATGGTAAAAAATTCCCTTGGCCTCATCCTCATGATCTTTTTCCTTCCAAATGGAGATTTTTGTGAAATACCAGCATGACTGCATATGTTTGAACTCTGACTGTCCACTGAAACGTATGTTGCACTTCAGTGATATGGTCTCCAGGAGTGTTAGGCTACGTTTCAGGAGACTGAGAATAATCTAACTTTACCCCAAGGCCACTGAAGCCCTGCATGCTTCTATAGACTATATAGCTGAACTAGAATAGTCAGAGCTGAAATTTAACCAGTCAGGCCATGTTTAATCCGGTAGAGCTACAAGCCCAAAAAAGAGCTTGAGTCTCCCCCCTACCCAGTTCCATGTGCTGCTCTTGTCTCCTTTCTGATATTGCAGCTACAGGGTTATTTGGATCTACTCAGTGATTCAGTGGAAACTGATGTGTGGCTGTATAATTTCTTGATCATTGACCTGATAGATGACCTCAGGCAAGACACTTCAACTCTCTGTCTTTCTCATTTATTCATCTGTAACATAGAAAATTGTGCTGGTGAGGTCGCTATGATAAGTTTCTATCCTACTTTTGAAAGATTTTGAATACTAGTCTATTTCTCAGTAATTAAGGTACACCTTATTAATGGACAAGAAAGACAAATTTTAAATTGCTCAGATGAACTCAGATCTCAGATTTCCTTCAGTTTTTATCTGAAACAGGTACACAATAACAGCTATATACTGCTTACTTGTTATTTTGCATAATGGGCATTCACAATTTTTGAAAGCACATTATATCTGAGAACATTGCATTAGGGATCTATTAAGGACATCACAGAAGCTGAAAGCCCCTTAATAATGGGTAAGAAATTGTGAATCTGGTGTAAATGTGAGGAAAAACAATAAAAAAGAACTGCTCTTGCTCATGTTTTGCAGCTAAGCAGTAGATGAATTTGAGAAGAGAGTGGTGGGGGGGGAAGTGAGCAGAGTTACTGCAACCTTTTTGGAATGCCCACTGTTTGTCACCTGATAGGAGGAGTTGTGCTGCTGAGCGGTGCTTCCCTGCTCCCTTACCCTCCCGGTGTTGCTGTGCTATGGCTCTGCTCAGATCCCTGCAGCTGTACACTGTTTACATGTGTAACCTTGGCATGACAGCCAATCACACTAAACAGCAGTAATGTGCCATAGCTCATGGTGGTGAAGCAGTTTAAAAGAGCTGGCGTGTGCTTACAGACTTGGTATTTCATGGGCTTTTTGGTGAGTAGTGATACAAGTCTTCTGTATGTGGTACTAGTACATGGCATAAAGTTGAAATGGAGCTATTCCACAGGAATTAAGATTTTATGCTTCCTAATTAAGTGATTAATTTGAGCTTTGCCTACAGTTGTGCAAATGTCAGGGGACAGAGTTGGGTACAAGTGCATGCATCAGGAACTAAGGGCTAAAAAATAAGGGGTCACCAATGATATGCAGTGTTGGTTTCCAGCTTAAGGTCTGATTGAATTTGAATGAATGTCTATTTTTACTCTCTTTTTCACTGGTTTGATATAATTTATCTTAAAATCCCTCAACAGAAAAGGAATATAGATTTAAAGACATTCATGGCTAATTTCTGTCTATGAGTGTCCTTGACAGTCCTTTTTGTTCTTATCACCACTCTGGTCTTTTCTGCTGGTAAACACATATTGTCCTGCAACTCTAAACTTCTAAGAGGTAAATGTCAAGAAATCTGGGATAGTTAAATAAAAATTGATTTGCAGCTTTTACTGACTGCTGCTTCATATATTTGAGGAAGTCAACACAAATATGGAAAAATTCAAAATCAGCAAAATCTCTCTGAAGTAAAAAATACTCACTGTGTTCCACACTATACTAATTTCATCCACTAAAAATATATTCTTGAATAAGTCTTGTTTTATTCTTTGAAAAAGGTAGTTATGCTTTTTAAAAAAGTGGTGGGAAACTTGTCAGTATGAGCACTGACTCAAGTTATAACACCTTGCTTCTTTATTATGTGTATTTATGTAGGTGAATCTCTAGAGGCCTAATCCAGGAAAGCCTGAAAGACTGAATAGGGAGGGTCAACACTGTGCTAGTTGTTACATCAGTTCTGCACTATTGAGGAATTCCCATTATTTAAGGAGAATCCCCAGGAAAGCAATAAAATCAGTCAACTAGCTGATTTAGGCAAGAGAGAAGACTCTGATCATGCGTGTCTAAAATGTTCTATAAAAAAGAAGTAATGATTGCTCATTTTATTGCATGTTGAGCTTCACACAGTTTTCTCCTAGCAAAGAGCATTTCCGAGGCATTGTGTGCAATAAATGAATTCTCTAGGCTCTTGTTTTTGATACGGTGTGTACATCAGTGCGAAAACTTCCATGAAGGCTTCATGAGCTAAAAAATTCTTTGCTGAGGTGCTAAGACTTTAGGAAACACAACTGGTAGTGGCATGTCTCTGAGTGTCTGTATTGTCACTCTCCTATATTCAACTAACAAGGCATGACGAAGACAAGATGTTTTGAAAGATCTAATATGTGAAAGTTACCATTAAATTATTAATAGTTTCCTAGGAAAAATGGCATTTGTTATAGCACTGGGGTAATATTATTAGCATGTCATATGCTTGGTAGTTGAGTAACAGTCATCATTATTACATTTACATTACATTATTACATTTCCCATGTAATAACATGGAATAAGAGCACATCTGCAGTATGGTTAAGCACATAGTTTCTATGTGTCAGCAGCTCCACAAGCTGTGTATTTTGTGTTTTGAAACTAAATCTTTCTTCTTTCTATTGACTCCTTGCCCTCTCAAACATTGAGCCGTCTGCTTGAGTCGCTTTCACTAAGTACAAAGTCAATTGACCATAAGTGGTGATGAAGAAAATGTTGTGTGATTAATATTACAGTTCAAGCTCTTCTAATCAGGCACCGAAAGAGCAGTCAAATAAACTCAACTTCATCCTGAAGAATCACACTGTGTTAATGGTGGAGAGTCTGCCTGGAGCCCAAAGGGAAAAACAAGCCACTTGAGGAAATCTCTCATCCTTTGCATAGAACAAACTAGTTGAACAGTGTTAAAAGCTGCTTATTGATTTGTGCCCAGACTGAAAGCCATGCACTGATGTAAATGAAAATGTGTCAAGAGTCAATATTGATTTTTTCTTTTCTTCCCTTTTTTTTTTTTTTTAAAGAAAAGCCATACCCCTGGGAAATACTGTTAGCCATACTGCTAGGTTTGTCAGTATGTGAAGAAAGACCCTTCTGCACAAGGCTACATATGTCCAGACATCAAATTTCCTTCTTTTATCAAAATAATATGGACAGCATTCTGAGAGCAACAAAGAAGACAAAATTTCTTTTTTGAGAAAATTTTTAGGTGGAGAAAAAGTCATGGCAAAGAGAAAGAAATCAATTGTTAAAGCAGAAAAATTTGCAGGGCTGAATTTGTAATCTAATCTTTTCAGACTAAACTCTTTTAGTTTCTTTCTTTCTTTCTTTCTTTCTTTCTTTCTTTCTTTCTTTCTTTCTTTCTTTCTTTCTATCTCTCTCTCAAATCTCTCTCTCACATAATAAAATTATGTGACAATATAAATAATAAAATTGTATAACAACATAAATTTTATTCAACACAATTTGAGGACAAGGAAATGGTAGAAGGGGAGTCACGTTCCCACTAGAGAGGTATGTGCTCAGCTGGAGGAGACCTGGCAAGAATTTCTCCCTCAGAAAGATAGAGGCCATTTGCAAGATGTCCAAGGACAGCCTCTCTTTTGAGTAAAAACTAGCAGAAAAAAAAATGGGAGATCCTTGAGGGCTATTACGATTATATTATTTATTGAGTTTGCATAATCCTCATACAAAGCTGTTTAGAATAATACAGATGGAAGTTGTTTAAATTTTTTTCCCCTGAAGAACCATATGCRAACTGCAATGAATACTGTTTTCAGAATCAGTGTCTTAATTCACTCTCTCTACTTGATTAGAAACGGCAACCAGGCTCTTTGGAGCCTAAATTCTRCCTCTGTTAAGTAATATTCTTCCAGATCCTTGACAAAGACTTCTGCTTCTTAGTCAAAATATGCTCATAAAGTAGTAAAAGCAAAATCGGCCTCTACTCCTCTCATCTCACTTCTTAGAGTTGACAGCAGGATGTGATAGACCCTCTAATGCAGCTCTCAACCTCTAAAGGCTGAGACAGGCCCATCAAGAAGAACTATCTTTAGTGTGGAAGCAACTGGAATAGGATTCATTCAAAAAGCCCTTTGAGGGGTTTTTTTCTACTTTAAACACATCCCTTAAGATTTTTGGTTATATACGTAACTTCTGGCATTGACTCTTGGACACGTTGCAGTCTATGAATGGACTGGCTGCCAATTGCAAAAGAAACACTGCTCCATCTATGGTGATAGCTTCCTACTGTCCATTTGTCCCTCTCTACCAGACTCTCTCCATGAATAGAAAAATTTTCCTCTTTACCACCCAAAGATGTCCTCACCTCAACTGTGATTTTCACAGAGTTACAAAATTGTATTCAAGCTAGAAATAAATAAATTAAGAAATAAATTAAGAAATAATAGTGGGAATCAATCTATGTACCACAGCAATAACTTGGCAGTCTTCCAAATACTAGTGGAAACCACCCTGTCCCTCAACAAGGAAATGCTGTGGGAGATCAAATGTACAAACCCAAGCGTATTTAAATCTAGTGAAGTACTCTTATTTATATCATACCAATGTGGTTAAAGTTTCAACTGAGTAAAATGAAAATGGCTTTTTTTTTACTATAGCAAATTGAATTTGGGCTTCTATCAAAGACTACAACTGAGTTATAAGTAGACACCTCATGATTTGGGCTGATGAAGTGAAAGTAGTTGAGTGAGGTTGTGCATTTGGCTCACATTTTTTTTTTCACCTAAAATAGGTCTTTTCTTTCATTTTTTAATTTTCTTTTGCTTTTATTAACACAATGAGAAACAGAAATGCAGTTATTACTTTTTTAAAGAGGAGACACAGCAGGGTAACAACACCTCTTGCTCAGACAATATGCAATGTGTCACAAATCAGGAAAAGATGGCAGTGTTTAGGGCATTKAGTCACATGCCCCACTCCAAGTTCTGCCATTTTAATTGCTGATTCTAGTGTCGAATTCTGCGTCATCTGTCAGGCAATTTGCTTTCAGTTTTGTATTATAACCATTCAGATTTAATATTATTAAGATTCAGAGGGAGAGAGATGATGATATAAAATTATTCCACTAATATGTTCTGTACATAATGTGCAGAGATATTCACTCAGTGGAATTCTACAATAAGCCAAATTAACAAGAAACATGAAAGGCAAAACCCTTATGATTTGGTTGCATTTTATAAATCTATTTAAAAATGTATGAATGGGAACAACTTGATATTAATTATTTTTCAGGTATTTTGCTTATCTCATAATTTTTTTTTACATAAATGATTTTGTTTTGTCAACACCACAAGTTTAAGTACTGTCTCATCCTCCACTTGATATTAACTATTTTTCAGGTATTTTGCTTATCTCATAATTTTTTTTTACATAAATGATTTTGTTTTGTCAACACCACAAGTTTAAGTACTGTCTCATCCTCCTCTTCTCTAGGAATAATAACTAAAAATAATGTAAGTGATCTCAATTTTGGAAATATTCCTGCTCTACATATTAAGAGCTAAACAGGAGTAGGGCTGTAAGTTGGACTTGTGTTGATATTTCGGCATGTAGAGGCCATGTGCAGAATATTTAACTAATATCTCAGGGAGTATTTGGTCTATAGTGAGGTCCTTAYCTTTTGGAGGTAACCAGTCAGGTGATGATCCAACGGATAGAACATGCCCTACCTGAGACACCAGCTAGAGTAAGGTAGAGAAGACCTCCTCAGATGCAAATTCTCCTGGTGTAAATGTGGCAAATTTAACCAGCCAACAGGAACATGAAGGGCCTACATGTGACATCCACAAAAATAAATACATAGGAAAGACCTGGTTATGGATTTTATTCAAAATAGTTACTAGTTTAAATTACAGGCAACTTTCAAGATAAAGAAATCAAAGAGATAGAGCCAAGGCTTCTCTTTCCCTGACGAGTGTCCTAATCGTTACACTGTAATCACTCTCTGTCTTGCTCTCTGGCCCAATAAATTCTTAATTATTTGACATAAAATAAAAGAGCTATATTAGGAGTGTCACAGAGTGCCCTGTCCATCTATCTGTCTTTGGGCATTCCCACATGCACATACACACAAAAAGACATCAGTCCATTAATTGAGGAGTTAGAATTCTCTTGGGAAGGGAGATATGTGAGTTTGACCTAAGAAGACTCAAAGGGTAAGAGAGGATTAATTTTGTTTTGTCTGTAGCTGTGTACTAAAAAGAGGTTTTTAATGTGGGGCTTGAGAGGAGTAACAGAATGACATTGGAAAAGTTTTACGCCTAGTAATATTTGGTTGATGACTAACTTGATGAAGAAAATGGATGAAAAGTAGAGGAAAATAAGCAAATAAAGTTATCTCCAAGATGCCATGCTTAAATTAAACATTTAAATGATCCAAGGTGGGTGCACACTTTTATGTGCAAGTCACTTGTCTTTTTTACACTTGAAATGCTTTGAAGTCAGTGTAATGGTTGTCTCGTTTCTCAGTACTGAGTACAGAGAATAAACATGATAGTATCTTTTATTTTAGAAGGATCTTTTTGAAATATCTTCAAGATACAAAAAAGAAATAACAGTATGGATGAAATAGCACCTGTCTGAGAAAACTGTCCAAAAGCTGCATTCTCTCTGTGAAATCTTTATAAGGAACTGTTGTGCTGTTTAATGTTTTCTTTCTTTGTTCAAGTGTTACGTGCAGGATAAATTTGGTGTATAAAAGAAAAGACTTACCTGAGTTTCCGAAAATAATATAAGTCACATTTTGGAGATAAGAAAAAGAAAAAAAAATCTCTCCTATAACCCAGTTCTATAGCCCTCTTTTAACACTTGCCTTATTTCAAACACAGGCTTCTGTCCTATTGAATTGAGCTCAGAGTCTTTAGTTTCCCYCCTCTAGAAACGAGAGGATGTATGTCTGAATCCCATTGCTATGGGGTCACAACTGAGCTATTGCTCACGACTGAGCAGTGAGAAGAAAACCAGAGTTCTATGTTTTGTTTAGAAGAGAAAGAGACAGACACAAGGAAGGAAATATTGTGTGAATGGGAAGAAAAAAAATCAAAAGCTTTTAACAAACCCTTCTCCATTTTCCTCTCTACCTACCTCTGTGAAATTATTCAGGCTTTGATCCTATCTTTCTCTCTTTTCCCATTGTTCAGTGACACAAGTATGTAACCTATACCCTGAAAAGTATCAATTCACATTTCCTTTCCTGCCTTAGTCAGACCATGAAGAGAAAATGTTTGCAAAGCAATGTTTATGAAATATATTTTTTCCTGTGAGGGTAGTATTTTTGTAAATATTTGTGCCGGAAGAATTTAACCTGCCTGATTACGTGGAAACAAAGTAAATGCAATCAACTAGAAAGATAGATAAAATTTGTTTTCTAATTTGTTGTAATGTCTAGGAGCATATTTTAACTCATTTTGCCTTCTCTCCATGATTATTGGAGGTTTGTCAATGAAGTAAACTCTTCCAACTGAAAATATCTGTATTACTGCCCTTAATAAGAGAGGACTGTGTATGCCTTCTAATCGAGGATACTGTTTACAGGGCAGAAAACGGTTAAGTCTTGTTTTCATTATTGACTACATGATTTATTTCCTTTTGAGTCTGAATTTAGATGTGCTAACAACCTCTCTGTTTATGATTGTCTCAGTGCGTAACGCCATGACATGCGTATAGCATAAGTAGTTGTATCAATGCAACCTTCAGCTAAGTGCGAAGCAGAGTCCAGGCTCCTGGTCACCTGCTCCGAATGGCTAAGGCAGGCTTTCTACCATTTATTTCCTGATCTATAGCAGAGCATGTAATGAAGTGCAGGGAATAAAGGTGGATATAAAGACYTCATCAGCCTAATGGAACAATTAACTCAACCATTCTGCGGCTCTTGATCTGCAGAATTTTGCTTAAGATTAGCGTGATAAGGTGAAGATTAGCACCTCTGGGTCAGCAGTACTGATGAGACATGACTTATTAATCCTCAAAGAAAACCTTAATTGGACACAGGAGCACTCTTTCCCTCATTGTTAAACACTGCCAGCTCCCCAGATAATTAGGGTAGATGGTGAGTATGATAGAGACTTATCGTAATTAGATGTACCAAAACYGAAGTAATGATTTTTTTCCCCTGAGAATACCATACGTTATTTGTCTAAATAAATYAGTGCTCATGTTTGTGAACGACCGAAAAATATCCACTACACATGGCCATTGACTACCCAAACATATAGAAGAGAGATGGATAACAGGATTCATCAGGAAGAATCTTTTGATTTAGAGGAACTGTCTAAAATTCTGGCCTTCAGAGTATGGAGAATTTACTCTGCAAGCAGGTTAATGAGCACGCTGATTCATTCTTAATTTTTGGACTATCATTAATCATACCTTCACCAGATTCTTTCAATTAAAAAACAATGATTTATAGGAAGGAGCACTCCTCCTAGGTGTTTGGTAGATTTTGAATTAAAATTTCAGAAATACTTTCAAATAAATGCATTTTCACAGACAGGGTAATAAATAGGTTCATTATAATGCAGCATACAGTTAAAGAGAGGAGAAAAGACTGTAGGCATAAAATTCTGGCTACTCTATCCTGGTCTCCAGAAGTGGAGCTGTATGACTTGAGGATTCATTAAGTATTGTGGTATAGTGCAGAGCCTGATGAAGTTAACATTCTCATTAGGGGTTTGGAGCAATCATTTGGAAAAAAAGCCTCCTTCGCGACATTTGTTTACTGTGTCATAGAAAGCATGTCCTCAGTCTACTGGGATAATCATTGTCAACATTTTACGTAGTTACAAAGCAAACTAATAAGCCAGATTGTCGAATTATGTCAATCATGTCTAAACATCAACAAGCAAATTGCCGTATGCAGATGGGGAATTTCTAAAAAGGCTTAATATTCAGTACAGTGTGAACAGTGCACAATGTGAGATTGTGATTTAACAATACTATCTAGGGGGATCTGGTTTTCTAACTACTTTATGGCTCTGAAGCCATATAGCTTTCTCTATTAAATTGTCTGGTGAGACTTTTGACATTTAGGGCATTGACCGAGGAGAACTTACATCATTAAGCATTGCACATTTCTCCTACCCCATCACTTTACCCCTAAGCATTTCTCCTACCCCATCACTTTACCCACCACATGATCACACTGGTATACTAATGTCTTCTTGTTGCCTCTGATGGAAACTCTCAGTATTTATTGCAGCTTCACATTCAGAGCGACTTCCCCAGGCTCTAGGCAAAGAAAAGATGAGAATCAAGAAGTGGTGTCAGAATTTTTTCTACTAAAAGTAGAGGAAAATTTTATATATTCTTCCTCAGCTCTGTTGTGGATTAGAGTCCACTTTTAGCCCAATGATCCTGATGTCAACATTCTTAGTGACAAATACATTTGACACTTGTCATCTTTGGGCCAAACACCACTCTAGGAGGAAGGGATCTGTTTGTTGCTGACAGCTGCTGAGAGCTTCTTTGTTTTACCCCAAACTAAGCTGTTACCTAAGACACAAAACAATGGACAGTCTACAAAATRCTATAAAGCTTAAAAGATATTTAAGGGAGATTGAAATCAAAGGGCGATTGAACAATGAGATAAAATAAAAGTGACATTAATATGTGGAAAGAACAAAAGTTCTATTCAATTAATCAATAGGGCTTTTGAGTGACAAATATAATTTAGTCAAAGAAAACATATGTAGTACAAGAAAATTTTAATGAGTTTTGCCCCTCCTTTACAAGCAAGGATTGAGAAGAAAGGTTATTGACTGACAGGTGTATTTTTCAGAGAGGGAAATATGGTTTAGAGCGTGTGTCTTGAAGATGTAGTACAGTCACTGCAGTAAAATACAGTCCCTAGGAAATATGACCCTAAAACTCACACCAAAGAGATGTGGGAAAGCTTATCATATGCTAAAGGTAATTGCTCTATTTCCTCAAATTAGGAAGGAAATAACAAGATAGAGCTATACGCTCTGTCATTCACCAGCAATTTTAACTACTTCTTTGACACATAAGGAAATAATGAGGAAAGAATAGTGCGTATTGTATTTATTCATTGTTTACTAACTAAAACCACTTGACTCGGTTTTAAGGTATGAGCAAACATGGACAATTGTACAGGGCAGAGATTATGAGAAGACCTCTTGAGGTACAAGGGCAAGGCCTTCTTTCCATCTGGTTTGCCACTAGTTCTGCCTAAAACATCACCAGTTGAATTGTTCTAGCTGAATGAAATGAAATGTGGATTTGCTTTTTTTTTTTTTTTTTTTTTTTTTTGGGTGGCAGGGGACCTATGGTCATTATTATTTGGGATTTCTTCATTCAAACTGCATAATATTGAGTAACCTACCACTGAAACAGAGTCATAATCTACCAAGATCCCAGTAATCTACAGGCTCAGATCTTTTCAATAGCTCTTCTCTGTAGTAATAAAAGATATAACTCTAAGGGTATCAGTAAGAGATTTCYAAAGGCTTAACTGCAACAGACTAAAACAAGGAATATCTACCCATCCAGTTTTCTCTAATGACCATCCTTTTAATTTGTGTCCACATATAGGTACCTGTTGTTTAAGAAATATTCTTGGAAACTTGGATAAGAAGAAAATTAGCAGCACTAAATTAAATTATTAGTGTAACACACAGAAGGGATGGGGGTGAACAAACTAAACAACTGTATATCATTCCCCATCTGACTGAAGTGCTGATGTTATTAACTTAAAGTTGAAGCTGCCATCTGGGCTCTTTAGCATCCATATATGTTATGTTAGAGACTCTGATGTTCAGAAAGAGGAAACCAGGGAAAACTTAATCTGCCATTCTGAAGAAAGGAGATGATATTTCCCTTTCTCAGTATGAAGCAGCCTTTGCAGAGTAGGAATTTAGGAGGCCCATGGGGTCTGTATGTGCTAGCAGGCACAGAGGTTCATTTTAACTTCATCTAGCCCTTTGGGAAAGAGTAAACACACAGAGCATCTTTCTTTCAGCACAGCTTCATAATAAACTTCCAGAGGAGCATAAGCTTGACAAATCTCACTGTACTATTCTAATTAAAATAGATCTTCCTTTAAAAAAATCAATTCTATTAAAAAACAAAAGCTCTGTTTCAATCTTAGTCTCACAAGGACAGGTTTCAGTAAGCTGTTGTACCTTGTGAAAATACATACACAACCAGATTGATTGMTTTTAAAATTTAAACATTTAGAAATCACACTTGACTTTTTTGTTTGTGACTAAACTTCATTTGAAATTGTRTTGTGTCCTTACCTACTATTAATTAGCAATAATAGTATTATTCTTCTACAGGAATTTCAAACAAGCCTGCCTTCCTATACAGCAGATGGTTGGTACAGCTCAGTGCACTCTGAGTCACAGCAGAGGTCCCAGCTCCATTGCTAGTATTAGCTGGCAGGGGAAGACTTTGTTCAGAAAATAGCAACCCTGAAAAGAGGAAGAAGTTGCCAGTGGAGAGAGTTCATATTTTCCAAGTTCCAACCTGAACGAAAGCCACAGGCAGGAAGGGTTGTGCCATTATCACTGTGTTGCAGCCATCAAGGCTTTGATGCTGGGATGCTGCCAGGAAATGTATAGGAATTGTATTGAAATAACAGCTAGAATCCGCACTAGGATTTTGAGTATTAAATTGGTGTCAAACAATCTGATCCACATTTTTATCTAAAGCATTAGATGTCCCTCTGAACAGACCTTCCTTGCCCCAAAGGAAGCTCAATTGCATTATCTGCTGTTTATTCAAGGGATAAGCATAGCAGCTGTTATTGTAGTGTAAAATTCCCAGGCAGTCCTTTCCAAAGACAGGATAACAGTGGTTACCTTTGTATGCTGGCCCCTACAGCTGCTTCCTAAGTAAAGAGATGCAGAGATATGCAGAGCAATCTCTCTGCTAGGAGGCAATGGGGTGGATGGTTTTATTTTTTTCTTCCTTTATTCTGCAGACTAAATTCTGCAGAAGTGCTTTTCATTGATATTCATTTGATGATAAACTTCATTTCAAAGCAAGTATTTGTTATTTTCATAGACGGAAAGAAGCTGTTAGAATTCTAAGGGATAAAACAGATATCGTTTTTTCTTCTTCCTTCTTGCCTACTGCATCAAAGGGTACAAACATGTTGATAGTTCTATGGCTGGTTTCTCTGGCATACTCTGATAGAGTCGTGAAGATATAGGACAAGGAGTGTGAATGTCATGTAGAGTTGCCTTTTTTATGATCAGTCCTGTTTTTCACACAGCACCGTGAATAAAGCCTAAAGCGAGGTACAATGAAAACTGATGTGGACTGGCATCTTTGTGGGTAAATTAAGMAGAATAAAACTTAGTGCCAGTTATTTTGGAACGCTAGTCTAAGGACACACACAAAAAGAAAAACCTATATGAAGTACTTATAAATAGCCAGAGAGCTCATAGGGATCTCAAGGCAGTGAGGTAGGTCTTATTAGACTGGACTGGGCAGTGCTCTGGTGCTTCATGGCTTACTAGGAGGAAAGAGCTTCCCTCTACCTGCCTGAAAGTGTGGGAACCTGGTCCTTGAGAGGGGCTCCCTGCAAATGGACATCTGGGGAGAAGAAGAGAGAAAGAGGAGTGTTGGTGTCAGAGCGGAGAAGCACTTTTTGCAATGTATCTGTTTAAGAACTTTGTTCCTGGGGGCCCAGTACTGTGAGCAGTCTTAGACATAGGAACAGCTCCTTTGGGTCAGTATAGAAGCACAGTGAAGTAGTTTAAGAAACTGCCTGTTGCAGAGTCTAATGCAGTATCTTTTCTGTGGGCAGCTTAAAGGTGTTTTCAAATACAGAGGGGAAGAAAAGGTGTATGTTCGGACACATAACAACAAACTTTTACAACAGAAAGCAAGGATTTCTACATACTTAAAATTTCAGTTCCATGACAGTTATGTCTGCATGTGTTTTGCTAACAAAAGCTAAGAGCTTCCTTGTCTGAGTTAACACAACAGAGAAACATCTATACAATTTTGTAGTCTGTTAGGTAACTATTAAACAGGAGTATTAAGGACACCAACTCATATCCCTATCTCACACCCACCTTTATGGAGGACTGATCTACTGGTAACAGTAACATGACCATTGACATCATCCCACCTTCTTACACATTTATTAGCGATTAACTATACTCAGTCACACAAGAATAAAAAACACATTACATTCAAATGAATACATTTAATATTCTTACAAGAGTAAGAATACTTAATGTTCTCAAGAAAGAGAATTGCTCAAGGAAGTAAAACACAGCCTTGGTATATCAATGTCCACAAGAAAACATTTCTAAAGAGTGATAAAGTGGTTAGCTAGCAGGAAGAATTTTCATGGAGTCATGAAGCATCTTCAGAGACTGCAAGAATAAAACGAATGTGCAGATAGGGCCAGGAGAGGGCTGCTTAAAAGGAAGCAGCAAATTAAACCACATCTGGTACTAGTAAAATCRTCTTAGGTAATACTGTAATACGGCTTCCTTATTCTAGGCCATGATCTTGAATGGGAGCATGAGGTTGACTGCAGAGACGCCAGAAGGCGAATCATTCACCTGGGCGGCTGTCAGCACAGGGGACAGAGCGCAGCGGTACCGTCCGTCCTCTGTGCCGACAAGCGCCTCGGGTGAGGAGGTGCAGCTGCCGTGGAGCGCACGCAACCCTGCTCACAGCCKTCCGCGGGCAGGATCGCCGCCGCGCAGGCTCCTGCGCTCCAGCACAAAGCTCCAGGGCTTTGCAGGAGGTGAAGCAAAACTGCACGGAAATGTCCACCAGCCTCTTTCCCTTCCCACARTACCCAATTCTTTCTCCTTCAGTCACAAGAGTACTAGTAGTGAGCAAGAAATCCATGTGCCATCAGCTCAGGGGGAGATTATTTTGCATGTTTCTGAGTCTGCTCCTGTACCAAACAGTGGAGACAAAGTTTTCCTTGAGGCCAAATGATGATCTCATTATAGTCCATCAGCACATTATTTTAGTTGTAAAACTACCCGTGCATGTTTCTTAGTGGAAATCTTTTTTGCCTGGCAGTCTGCTACCTTGTAATTTTATCAGCAGAGCAGGGGGAAGGATAGCAGGAAGAGACTTAAGCATATTATGAGAGTAGAACAGGAGGAAGTCAATCAAAATAAATAAGATGATTGTTTTAAAAGTATATTGTACATACTGGCTAGTACAAAAATGGCAAGTTTCTCTTTTACATATTTTAAGGTAAAGTAATTGAGAATCCATTCCATTCAGATACTATTGCAATTGGGAAGCTATGAGAGGAACTGCCTCAAWAATTAACTTCAAGGACATAGATTTAAAGAATATAAAAGATGAGCCTGTTCTGAACTTAACCAGCATCACACACAATTCACCATGGCCTTAATGACAAACTTATGATCTGGAAAAATATATTTCCTATCCCATCTTCTCATTAAAAAAAGAAAAAGAGAGAGGGGGAGAGAGAGAGAGAGAGAGAGACATGAAAATAGAAATATTTCTTATATAAACTTTAGTTACATATTCTGGTGAAATAGTAAGATGAAAGAGTAATTAGGGTTCAAGGTCAAAATGAAATTCTACTCACATCTCAGTCCTTCACACATCATTCTGCTAAATGAGAGAGCTGAACAGAGGAAAAATTAACTGATTTCTTTTAAGTTTAATAATTGCAAATGCAAAATGAATATCATTCTGCAGACATGGTGCCAGAGGACAACGGAAGCTAACGAAGTAAAGGCAGCCCTGATAAATAATTTATGCCCATATCAAAAGCTGAATGAGATAAAGAAATGAAAAACTCACTGGAAAATTTGGAAATTGCTCAAAGCTCTTCCTCTAGTGACTCCCAAGAGGATGAGCACATAGCACTAATAAACTCTGTGACCCTGTATAATTCATAAACTTTTCCTCATTTCTGGATTTTCAGTGCTTGCTGTTTATAACTAACAAAAAAAAATCTCGGTAGTAATTTATAGCAGCATATAARCCAGCTAATTTCTCCACTTAGTCCATTTGTAATGGGCATCTGTTTTCATCCCCAAACTGTACATGTATCTGCCATTAAACTTTGCATATTGAAAAAAAGAAAAAAMCACTCCTACTCTTACCCACATGCCTACTTTATCTTTGTATTTTTTTATTACACTCAGATTATAAAATAACAAAAGCCATTTCTGAATAATTTTTATTAATGGTATTTTCTTACTGCTCTTGGTTAATGCTCGGATTGAATTTGTTATGGAAACATTCAGTAGCAGTAGAGGAAATTCTGAGCAGACCAGTGGATTCTAGCTGGAGATAGTGACATATTTTTGAATGAATTGCATTGTTGCAGACTGTAAGAAACTTCTGCCTCCCGTAAACAACATTGAGAAGATGTTACTAAATTAAAACAAATCTAAATATTTCATTCAAATTACATTTCCCTTGAAATGATTTTGAAATTCACAAGAACAAGCCTTCAGAAATGTATTTTGAGAAGGAATGRGGGGATAGGGGTTATTTTTAACTCTTTGGATGTTAATATTTTGTTGCTTTATTTCAGGAACAACAAAACTCAGTTTCACAACCTCAGACATTTTTTCAAATATGTTGTGGACCTTGGCAACTTGATGATTTGCCTTTCACAGAGGCAATATGAAATATTTTAAGCTGTTAATACTTTTTCTTAAGCTGTCTTAGAGCTTGAATTTTTTTTTTTTTTTTTTTTTGGTTTGGTTTGTTTTCCAGTGCATGTAGATAAAGGGACAGGATCCTGTAGCTTTCTGAGGGAAATCTTCTTCCTGCCCTGAGTACACAAGCAGAAAGCAGTATACTCATTGGTGTGACAGATGTCAAGCTGTTGGAAGGCTTTAATGGGCCCATGGCATCTGCAGTCTTTGTCACTAAGTGTCACAAACAGTTGGACTTTTGCAAAAACAGCAGAAACCACTGGAAAAATAAAACCACACATACRCACRCACACTACAAGGAACTTCCAAAACTAGGTAGCTGCAGTTTTGTGATCCACTCTCTTCATCCAAAACCTGCCAATAGGATGAAGGGAAGAATCTATTTCTTCATTTCCCCTTGAATGTTCTGTCTATGTCTGAGAGCCAGTTGAATGTTATTTAAATATTGTTTACTTCATTAATATCTTCCTATCATCAATTGAGGAATAAATTATTCAGAAGTAAATGTATAAATTATTCTACCCGTTCTATTGCTAATTGAATAATATTGACCAAATAAATTATTCACATATATTTTTTTCTCTCACCAATTCACAAATTGGTGAGAGAATTTTTTTTTTCCTTGATTCACGCCTAACTTGTATCACGTGTATGTGATGGTCCTTTACTGTGGTATCAAGACTGTCTTGTTTGATCATTCAGGTAAAATGTATCTATTCTAAAAATATCTGTGGTGATTGTCATTATGATGGGGCAGGAGAAACAAATTCTTAAAAATCTCCAAGAAGTTATATTGAGTCATAAACATAGAGAAAGGACTAGATTCTCTGTTCCATGGAACTAAACTTAGGCAAGTCCACCAAGGCAATGGAGGTGTGTTAGTATGAAATCAGTATGACAGAAAGATCAAATGTTTTTTGAGTGGGTCTAGCACAGAGAGAGAAAACATGTCAGCACATGAAAAGCCCTTCTATAATTTTTCAGGCATGACTGTCTTCCAGGATCAGAAGTACATACCTCTGCTCACATCTTATGTGCCTCAGAGCTGCACCAGGATGTGCAAACAGGTTTCAGTTCCTTTCCTTCCTTCCTTCCTTCCTTCCTTCCTTCCTTCCTTCCTTCCTTCCTTCCTTCCTTCCTTCCTTCCTTCCTTCCTTCCTTCCTTCCTTCCACTCTTCCACTCTTCCATTCTTTCTTCCATTTTTTAAATTTAAAACCACAGAGGAGGGCTATCTGCCAAGTTGGATGCACGTTAGAGAGAGAATACAGCCCCAAGACAATATTTATTTCTCCAGCTTGCACTCCCCAACAGGAGAAAGACAAATGGCTGGGAAGCAGGATTGCTTAGCAAGATCAGAACTCATTTATAAAGAACTCTCAATAATCATGCAGCTCTGTAACACCCCGTTGCAAAAGACAGCCTTTTTTTTTCCTGCCCAGTGGAGGCTGTGAGTAGTCACCTGGGCTGGAGTAGCAGTGCCTTACTGGCCTTTAAAACACATGAACAGCAGAAAATCACACCTCTTTCACTTTTAGAGAAAAGAATGTTAGTAGGTCTTTGTCTGTCATCATAGCAACTACATAGATAAACTGGCATTSATATTTTAGCTTAGATAACCAGCATAAAATAGGCAACATGTAGACTTTGCATTCTGCATATTGAGTGGTCTTTGGGATTTTTTTTTTTAATCYTTTCTCCCAATTTTTGCCTGTAGAAATCCCATGGAAATCATAGACATATACATATTTGGAAAGATATTATAGAGAAAGGAGGAAGCCAAGAGGAGGATGTCTAGACAGAAGAGATATGACCAGAAGGACAGTTTGGAAGAATGCTCTGTGCAGCACTGCTCAGACACATGTGGTGAATAAAGAGTCACATCTCACTAGGCCACATAGATGACCACCTAAATGATTAAGATGTTTCCATGATGGTGATAATCCATAGGAAAATTTTAGATGGATAGGTATGTAACAAGATGTATCTTTTAGAACTTTAAACCAAAAGAAATTATGAAATTCTATCTGTGTATGAAGCTGAGATGTCTGAGCTGAAGATGGCTTAGATAAGGAGTAGTAGTAAAGCTTAGGAGGTGCTACAGGTCTAGAATAAGTGTATGTATGTGCTCTGTAATTCATCAGTAATGTGGTAGCTCAGAATATTACTTTAGACTGAAGAAAAACTCAGAGATGAGTGATCTGCATAAAGATATTAGGCTAYACTTCTATTGGCAAATGAAATTGCCCATAGATATTTATTAGAAGAACAGAAGACTCAGAATACAGTTCCCTGGGAAACTGATTCAAAGATACATGGAGGGTACATTGTTCCACAAGATGCAAAGAGCATAGCTGAGGTTGCAGAAGAACACAGTCATGAAGGCTTAAGGAGAAAAAGATTTCGAGAAGAGGACATCATATTCAGTTATCACAGCACTTYGCAATGCCATCTCACAGTACTTGAGTGGCTGCAAAACTGATAGGATAAAGGGCTGATGTTAGGGAAAGTTTTGCAGCRTGAGCCACAGATGTGCAAGCAGTAGGTGCTGCTTCAGCACGCGTAGCATGCGGACCTGCTACAGCATATTTAGGCCAGTGTATCTATCCATGAGGATAAAGACTAAAATTAGGCTGCAAGGAAACATTCAGGATTGGTTAAACCATTTTCTAATAACATGTCTACATAGGTRTATAGGCCTCTGTATGAGTGTGCAGGAGTGTGTGTGTGTGTCTATTATACACACTAGAATTTTTACTCTCYAATGAGTAAAAAGGGAATCTACTTACATGTTTTTACTATAAATGCAGTGTGTCAGTAAAATGTATTTGCGGCTTGGATAATTTTTTACTGTTAGTTTCCTCATCAATTTCACTCCTATCAGTGTTTTGCATTTAGGTCAGTCTTGCTACTTTTTTAAAGGTAAGTCATAGAAAACAGATCTACAAGGAGATGAAGGAGGCTTTGCTAGACTTTGCGACCATATCATTTAAGAGGAGAGAGATTTTAAACTAAATTATCTGCCAGATTTTACTTAACTGAAGAACCTCCAAATAGCCTTTCATATATCCTATTTCAGGCATGATAATACTTGGGAAAGGTTATAGGTATGTGAAAAGATATTATTTTTGCTATTCTCAATCAGATTAAACAATACACCTTTCCTGCTTTGTATCCTACTGAATATGGTGAAACTTTGTGACAAAAGTAGTACTCTAAATGAAGAAGGACAAGAGAGGACATCTTTATCTGCCTACTTGTTTTTTTTCTATCCAGAGAATCATTGTCTTCTTGCCTAAGTGTTTTCCAGAGAGTTAAAAAGCAGAGTGCCCACTACTATTGTGACAGTGCTTTTTGACTTCTTTTTTCACTTTTATTGCATCTGCTTTCTGTTTCACTGCGTTTTGTTTCTCAGGCTCCTTTTCCCTTTTCCACTCTTATTTTTGCTTACAGCTATTGTAATGCCAGCTGAAAGAAATAAGTCTGATATTTTCTTTTCAAGACTGTGAAATTAGTATCTATTATAAGCTTTCTATTGCCAGAATTCCACAGCCTTTTCTGTCATCAGCTCCACACTTCCTGAGAAATGAAGCAGACAAGAAAAGTGATAATTTCAGGGAAAAAAGTAAAATAAAATAAAATAAAATAAAATAAAATAAAATAAAATGGCAGGGAAATCGCTTGGAAAATACCATTTATTTCATTTATTTGAAGAAAAAGGCCAGCCATACCAGATTAATCTTGTGCTCTGTGAAGAACAGTGCAAGGTTCTCAAGATGCTGGCTAGGAGATTGGCATCTGTATTTTGGACTAGTGGTGTCCTATTAAGATGTATGTTCTTAGATGTCTTCTTAGAGCATTGAACCTAAGCATGGATCATGGCAACATAGTCATCATTCAGCAAATCTGGCCCACCGTCACACAAGCTTACATGCAATAAGGCAGTTTTACGAAGCAGATGTGTCTGTGGTCGCAGGGGCATCAAAACATCCAAGATGTGYAACTGCTCTGCCAGTCTGGCAGTAGGCTTGCTCGACACTGCCGTGTCAATAGCAAGTATTGGAGCTATTTCTCACTTCCCATCACCATCTTTCTCAGTAGCTTACATTAAGATACAAAAAATAGTGAGAATGATTAAGGTAACTGAGAAAGGAATGAGATAAAGTGATGGTTATGGACTTTTCCACAGTTATTGCTATGAATAGCTATGAATCTGGGGTTACTTGTYCTGTAGATATAGGACTAAATAAATAACATTTACTATTCTCTGTAGGCTTCAGAGAAACCAGCCTACACATCTGAGCGTACCATCCAAATAAAGCATGATAAGCTTGGGATTTGGATGCCAAATGTTCTGTTTCTCTTTCAGCAGTGATAATGTGTTAACTTTTGTGTAATGTGAAAACTTAAGTGAAAAAAAACATATTTTTTTTCTAATTTAATATCCACATATAGATGCTGGGTTTTTTTTTTTTTTTTTGTGTATGTGTTTGTTCATTTGTTTGTTGGTTTCTTTTGTAGGTCTCCCAGAGTAAAGCAGTGTATTACCAGATCCTTACACACAAAATTGATTTCAAAGCCATTGATTTAAGGCAGCCCTAAATGACAAAACTCTGCAGTAGCAGAYAGAAAAAGATCTCTCTAAGCCATTGTCACAATTGTGGCATAAGATTAGAGGAAATCTTTATGTTAGAGTTTTTCTGCATCCATTACTATTTTATGTCAGTTTTGCTGAAATTTTCTTCTCCACCATTTCAGTCAATATGAATCATGAGGAGAAAAAGGTGTGCTTAGAAGTCAGGAATTTACTTGAATCCATTAACTTGTTTGCTGTTGTGAYTGAATTTTCTTCTTCCTCAAGGTTGTGAGCTGAGCAGGCAGTCAYGAATCTTGTTTCATCCCATCTGAGTCAGTGGTACCTAGGATTGAGAAAGAAAAACATGAAACACTATAATTACTCATTAGAATTAAATTATTTTTGACATTAAAAATATGAACTATTTAGAAAGTCTTTTGAAAGATTGAAATCTAATTTCCCTTTCTACTGGCTAACACTTTGCCCTTTCCTCACAAAACTAGTATTTTCAAAGATTTCAGTTCCCATTACCCATCTCATTTTATTATATCCAAAAGGGGTAACAGTTTTGCTAGTTCTTTGGCTGCTCAGTGTCCTTAGGGATGAAAAATCACCTCTTTAATAAAAAATCATGTTCTGATTTATCATGATTATTCCAGTTCTCTAACACAGTCCACCTGGTATGGAGTGCTGTTACAATTAAACTACCTACGCAAAGGGTCATGGAGAAAAGGTGCAGAGAGTAAATATTTTCTCCTTGTCATTGTYCTTAACCTTCTGAATGGCCACATAGCGTAAGCTCAGAGAAGAGGAGACATGGAAGGTGCTGAAGAAGGAACAGGAGCATAATTAGCTATTTCAGCTAGAGCACGGAGAGGATCATGAGCTAATACTCATCGTTTGAGGGGTAAATTCTTTCCCTTTCAAACGCTACAGAATTTGCTGTATCAGAGTCTAAGTGCCAGATTAGCATGAGTTTTACTCACAGTAACAAAGGCAAGAAGCTGTAGTTAGCATTCACAAATTGTCATGCACAAGGATGGGAAAAGTGCCGAGTGTTCTGTACCCTGATTATTTTCTCAGTCCCTGTATTTAAATCCCACGCACTCAAAGATTTCTCTGCAATATACAGACACAAATATTTGTTGGTCAACAGATGACCCCTGCTGGTGTRCAAAGCAAAGCAAAACAAAATGTATTCCAAATGACTGATAACTCCCTTAAAACATCCTATATTTTTTCAACTTCCTTTCTGCATATTTGCCTGCAGTTTGTACTTCACTTCGATTAATCACGTGACTCCATCTCTTCTGTCTTCTCAGCAGAAAATTAAATGCTGCCTTCTTTCTTACACTTCTCTCCCTAATCAGTTACACATTATACATTTATCAATAGTATCCTCTCATCTCTCCTCCATTTGTCCAAATGTTTTCCTCCAAAAGTTTTCCTCCAATTGCTACCAGATGATGTGCTGATGATCTTGTTGTTTCACTGTCTGTTTGTCTGGAGTGGCTGATTATAAAAACAGCTTCTGTTTTCAGTGTTTCCACAAAATGTCTTGTTATGAAACTCAGGCTATTTACAATAATACTAGTAATATTTGTATGTATTTCTGTTTTCCCCACCTTATTTCACCCAACAGTCAAATTTTGTCTTTGCTACTGGATCTTCCAGTTCATTTAGTCAGTGTCACAGTTTATTGGCAGAGATTTAATTCCTTCCTGCTTTCACAAGCCTCCTCCTACTGGTCCATAGTTKCAATATGTGAGTTCAGTTATGGTCACTCACAAAGAAATAAATCCAAAATTAAGAAAAGCATTTGACTCAAATAAGTGCTAAAAACTTGTTACTTGGATTAAATTTTGTCTTGCTTTCCCCCTTCATAAGTCAAAAAGTTTGCATTCAGTCATGTAAACTTTATGGTGCTTATAATGTGTCCCTGAATTTTCTTTTTCTATTTTAAGTGTTGCCTTGCTAGTCTTCAGTAATATATCTACATTAGGGATCTTAATCATGTTCTGGTTGCACTAACTTAGTGATTTAAACAGAACTGTTTCATTAATTCCCTTCTCTGTCATGTACAGCTATCAAGATTTAAGAAGCTGTGATATTACCTCTCTATATTTTGCATTTCCTGTAAGAACAGGAGGCCACAACCTCTCTGGAATAAAACTCTCTCAATTAGCTCTAAATTAGGTGATAAAGGTAATAGCAATTAATTAAATAAACAAATAATGTTTTATCCTTATTTCTATCATGATTTTAGCACTTACTATTCTATGAGATTTTTATGCAAGGAAATACCCTCACACATACATGAATACAGACAAAATGGAAGTTCTTCCACAATTTTGCATTTCTAGTTAGTGTATAGTAGTCTAGTTGTTTTTGTGCACTGAATTTTATTGCAGACATGAATAATACCTTATGGGACCTACCTCAGGAAATAGGTTATACTTAATTTGTTTACATTATATCATTATGATTTTCATAGCTTTGGAGAAGTCTGCAGATACAGAGTTGGTATGACTGGGATACAAGAGCCTGTATAAGGAAGAATTTGTGAACACAACTTTAGATTCATGTAGAGAGGGATGTATATGCTTTCAGACAGGTGAAATTCATCACTCATTACTGTAATAGTGATATGATAGTTTTATTTACACAGAACAGCAGTGAAAAAAACCCAAAAACCTATGAACATTTATTGTCATTGTCATCATCATGTCCTACTCTTCCCTCTTTTTTAATCAACTTAATTGGAATATTAATTATCAGTAACATAACAACAGAGATACAGTATCTGTTATTKACCTACACTGCTAAAATGTTATGCTTCAGTTATGGGTTGTCCGCCTTGCTCAATATCTAGACTTCTCTTTTAGGACTTTTATATTCATCTTTCAATGTTTAGAAAAGTATATTAAGAAAGAAAAAAAAGTATAAAATTGGTCTTGCAGTTAAGGTACTCTATAGGAATGCAGACACTTCAGCCTGAATCCCTCTGATGCTATAGATTTTCTCTATGACCTTGAACAAATCACTTCATCTACCTGTACCTTTGTTCCTCATTTATTTCTAAAAGGATGATAATACTATTTCTGCCTCTGTATTTACATTACTAATTCCTTTCTGTCTCTGTTCTATGTTTCTTGTTGCAATATGGAACTTACCTAGGATTTCTTATTATGTAGTTACTTTTATCTATGTAAAAAGTAATATATTCCCTATGTTAGGTTATCTTGAGCTCTGACCTGGCCTTAKAGCTCTATAAGCAACTGCTGTTATTATTAGCACACCAGAAGTTTGTTAGAGGCTTAGTCAGACTCAGAGCTCCAATGTTGCACGGTTCATTTAGCAAGAGATGATGAACTGGACTTACAAAAGCTTTCTCTACAGCAGCAAATTAAATATGGGACTATGCTGTGCCCCTGAAGACAACCAGCACAAGGTAGCCTACAACTATACTATTAAACACACTTAGCATCAAGGCAGACCACAGGTGTGCTGCATATTGGGTATGGTTCCTGGCTTGTACTAACTACCAAACTGTATCCAAGAATTCTTTTAGAGCTTTCTGGGCCAAAATTATTACCACAGCCACTCTCAAAATTGAGCAGTATGGACTGTAGGATGAAGGAACTTATGTGAGCTCTCTTCAGGGTTAGGCAATCATACCTTGCACTCTCACTATCTATCTCACTATCACTATCTATCCTGCACTCTCACCATTATCCTGCTTCTGTATATAACTACATGCATTTATTCCTGCATTGCTTCAAGTCTAAAGCCTGGAAAAGAAGGAAGGATCTGCAGATCTACTGCAAATAAAACGTAAGAACCTTGACATTAAAAATTGTTGAAAGTTAGTCTAGTCAAAGCTCAGAAAATAAGTAGCTTCATTGGAAACTGCTCCATACTGCATTAAACATTCCGTAGTCTAGGGAGTGAGAACATGAATGAGTACTTCGGGAGATTCTAGCTGATATTTCTGTTTTTTTATACGAAGAGGATCAGTTTGACGATTAAAGCATTCACTTGGCAGGCAGAATATATGGCTTTAAATCCCCTGAATCAGTGAGAGGATTTGAATGTAAGTTTCCTGTACATTTATGAGAAAGCCCAAGAGCAAGAGAAAGTGAAGAGCAAAGATTGAACACGATGTTGTCTTTGCCTGTGCCGTGAAAGAAAGGACTGATCTTTCTCCTCAGTTCTGAAGAAGATACTTAGTCATCCAGCTCTAAGAGTGATTCATGATTGTTTTTCCTCAGTAGTCCTTCAATTTTAGAAAATAGCATAACTCCTAGGGAAGAGACAGGGTGAAGACAGATGGTTTTGCTTRGCATGTCCTTCTGCTTTGCCCAGGATCCTCCATTTTTATAAAGTGATTATTCTAATCCAATATTTTTGGCACAGGGTCATATGCTTTGACTCAGATTTGCCTCTTAAGCAAAGATAATTTATGAGCTTCAGATAAGATCTGGAGCACATCAGAAAGGGAAATTTAAGTCCTTGCTTCATGCTACTGAAAAYTAAATGGGGCCGTACTCAAGTCAAGGATGCCAGTCCATGGATCATTTCTTGAGGTGACATCCCATGACTGGTGTTAGGCCCACAGAGTACTGTGGGGTTCTYCATAGAACGGCCCAACTTGATACACAGCAGGAAATGAAAGGATGTGTTGCACAATCTACCATTGCGCTACTGTTGAAAAAATGTGGTTGTGCCTGCACAAKTTTTCTACTTCTAAGATCTGACATCATGTGCTTGCTGGCACAGATCATGAATGCATTGTTTTAGATTTCTGTCTCTTACATTATAATAACAATACAGACACAGTAAATATGCCCCTCGTACACTGTGTACATGTATGCATAGGTCCTGGTGTCTGATGTCTCACTTGGGAGCAGAGTAATTACATCTCTGTTGAAATCTAGATTTTTCTGGCACAGAAGGATTTCAAATCTGAACATATTTACCTACCAAGACATGCAATTACAATACAAGTCTCTACACAGTCAGGTTCTATATTGGAGTGATTAGACAAAACTAGTAATGGTGGGTGTAGCTGAACTGTTACTTCCAAAATTAGCATCCTATTCCAAATACATTGTAGTGTTGCTATGTGGAACAGCGAAAAAAAAAAAAATGACAGACAAAAAAAAGTTACTTATTTTGTAATTTGAAAAATCTTTGCAAATGAGACTTAATAACAACTGATTGAAAACCTATTAAAAGTATTAACCTGTATATTGCTTACTGAAAAGTGCTTTATGTGTTCTTGTCTCTGCAGACTGAAGAAGTCCTGAAGATTGATGGAGGGCCATGCTATTCAAACAGCAGGCGTTGCTGAGACAGAAGCTCCTTGTGTTAGGCAGCCTTGCTATTGGAAGTCTCCTGTATCTAGTTGCCAGAGTTGGGAGCTTGGATAGGTAAATCATTAAGTAGCTCTTCTCCTAATTGCAATGGGTTCAGAGTACTTGAGGTTTTTGTTTAAAGGCTAATTGCCCAGAGTCCTGATATCCTTTTTTTACTTAATATTTTCTTTCTACTCATGTGTAGAAGACTGTCCACTTTAGTCCTGATTTTCATAGTTCTTTCTTCCCTTTTGCAGAAGAAAGTAGCCTAATGGAGCTGCAGGCCATCCCTGTCAAAGTATTTCTGTCTGCCTATTTGTATTCCAAATGCATTTACACTTATTTTCAGAGAAGAAATAAAACAGTATCCAGTAAAAATGTCATTACAGTAGCTCATTTTTGACTGTGTGCATCTGTGTGTTGACCTCTAGTTTCAGCAAAACAGTTATGATGTATTTATGTATCATCTTTTCTAAATTTATGATCAAGCAATTAATGTGCTACAGTGGTAGTTAAAATTAAGTATGAGCCTGCAGAGTAGCTCGTCAAGTTTTTAATACTATTTCACTTGAAAGATTGCTGCAGGGTTTGAGAATTTCAACGGTGTTAATTAGTCAGGATTTTCTGGAGTTGAATGTGCCAGATAAGTAGGTTGTCTCTGCAAGTGATTTCTTGGAGACAAGTAGAGAATACAAGAAATGAAATCAAGTAGTATTTAGCACTTTGGACGAGGCTAATTTGCAGATGGTGTTGTTGACAGTGTAATAGTACTACTATCTACAAAAGCAGTGCTCTTTCTGGGACATTCATAAGTACCTGGAATTGCTGTAATGACTGATAAATAAAGACATAGCAAAAAAAAGTTAAAAAAAAAAGTTGTTTTTGGAGAAGCAAGTGAAATTGGAGTTCAGGATTTCCCGAAACTAGTAAATAGCTGATTAGTACTAATGGCCTATTAGCTCTTTCAAATGATGCCAAGTATTATTTGAGCCCAAAACTGTGACACAACACTGGGTGAGTAGGCAATTCACATAAAGCTAGCTAAGAACAGAATTGCTTAATATCCATTACTTGGTAATATCGAGCACAATCTGAGGTTCCTGCATATCTTCTTCRGATGCTCGCTCCTGTTCCAGAAGAAGAGGGAGTCAGTGTACCCAACTAAGCATAATCATTTTAGAAATTAAGCTCAGAATTTATATCTTCCTTCGCCTGGTGGCCAAAGCATCGCTGACGCTTCAGAGGTGAAACTTCACTGAGACTAATATGATTCTGTAAATGGGGGCAGAATTCCTTATTGGTCCCTGCAGAAATACATCTCATGCTCTGAGGCATGAAATCTAATTAACCTTATACTATTATCTATGCTTGCATATCTACAGAATTTATTGAGGGCCATAAAATTATCTAGCCACAGTATTTGACTTACTGACCTCCTGCGGCAGTGAATTCCACAGGTTTCATATATAATGTTGCCAATGGCAGTAAAATTCAGTTTCATCCTTTTGCATTGTACAGCATGAAAAATACCACACTGTTAAAAATCCTTTGATTTGGACTTGTTATGAAAGAGARAGAAATGCATAGATGGATTAACTAGCAAGGTACTTCTACCTCTGCACTAGGACACAATCCAAGCTTGTCAAATTTGTCAGTAAAAGGACATTGTGAGTGGCTACAGCCTGCTTTGGAATAAATAATTGTTCAGGAAGAAATCCAGATGCCTTTATGCCTTACTTATGCTGCTCCACTTTGAACAACAAAGCTGAGAATAGACCACATTTAACAGTCTCAGATTAGAGACTTTTCTTCACTTAGAGTGCTTTTTATTATTAATAATAACCTTTTCTTTTGGACAGAGAGAAATGACCGATAGTTTTCCTGTTATCCTGAGTCATAAGATGTGATAAATAGAACAGCGAAGTCTCTGGTCCTTTTGATCCTGAGTGAGTGAAGAACAGAAGCTCAAACAAATTCTGTTCCTAGGAATTCTGACAGAACTGGAATCAGTCTTCAGGTTACCTATTTCTGTCTATTGACAGTACAGGGACCCTCTGTGCTCGTGCTCTGAACCAGGCTGCTGGAACCAGGCTTATAATCTCTTGCCTCCACAATGTTTACACTGGAATCATTAGCAAGTACTCTGGATCAGAGTCTAGATCAGACTGCTCAGCTCTTCCCATAMTAAAATTCTAAGTGTTTTGAAATTTGCAAAAAGTAGAGTTTTTGAAATTAATTGTTCTACTTTATATTTTTCCAATAAAATTCACGGTAGCTTGAGAAACTGCTTGTTTCAGAAGAGTAACTTCACAGTGAGGCAATGAAGGTCTTATATTCTCTTTGCAAAGGATCCTGTTATTTTAATGAAAAAAATGCTCAGATTAAAAAAAATATATTCTGCAGTATAACAACTCCTAATTACATCTGAGACTCATCTACCAAGAGTCAGCATCCTGCTTAGTCCCACAAATGCAGAGGTCTTCTTAAAAGATATTCTTTTATCTTGTAAAGTCAGAGAAAAMGAAAGGAGAAAGAAATACAAAAWKASWATATAAAGTGAGGAGGAAGGACTTTTTACAACATCAATCTTTCCCTTAGGCTAGAGGGTATCTTGAGTATTTATTTACTTTTAAAGGAAACCGCCGTTTGGCAAGCTGTTGTGTTACATTGAAGGCACTAACTGTCTTTTTGAGTAAAAGAGATAAAATTAGTAGAGATAGGTCTGGAACTACYGTGGTGGAATCTTTTTTGTTTGAAAACAAATAACAAATACACAGAAGGAGAGGAGCCCAGAAATAGAAAATGCAGATTCTGTTTCTTATGCTTTTATTTGCCACTATGCTGCTAAACAGAGGCTACCTTAGGAGCCAACCRCAATCTGACCAGTTGTATCAGTGTCACCTTGTATGATACACTACTTTTTCCCTGCACTCTTCTGTGCAGGTTTTCATCAGGGCTGCAACTGCATAAACCTTGGTCACTAGGTCAGGCTTTTTTTTAGTAGATGACAGAAAGCAAAGGAGAAGAGAGTGGAAGTTTGAGAAAAGGAATAAAAACAGGTGCTAAGTTCTCACTATCCTTTCTGATGAATTTGCAGGACTAAAGCTTATGTGAACCCAGCAATGTCATCTGGGTTATTTTCTCAACTCTGTGTGGAGGGCATCTGGATAATGAAGACAGTAAGTGATCTGGTCAGCCAGGAGTATCAAACTTATTTTGTCCCCATCATCTATTGTCCTGGCATCAGTGTCAAATTAGAGACCCCAATGAGCAGTGATAGATGGGAAAGCTACAAAGAAATAAATAATTCTGTCCTGAAAGCAGATTTTGAATAATATACAGTAAATGAATGAGGGGCCACATGCTGAGGAACCAGAATAAATACTGAATACCTAAAGAGCTATTAATGAGCATTGCCCATCTGGTGTACAGGCTGAGGCAGGGGTCCTGTGAAAAATAATAGCATGTGGTCATGTAATTTAAAAAACATACTGTAATATATATGTCCAAAGATCTCATATTCAAATTGCTTGGGCAACCTTTGTTCTTATATGTCTTTAATTTTGAATACCACTGTTCTGCAAAATTATTTTATTTTTCTATAGGATTTTGGAAGCTCTCTTAACATGGTGATTTCATCTTTASTTTTGCATTAGCCAGTATAGTTACCAAAACAACGGGAATGGAGAAAGGGCTTCTTCTGTAGTAGCAAAATTTAAAAATTTTTCTTCCTGAGTTAATTCTTGCATTCAGTGATATCATACAGAAGAAAGCATTTTAAAAAATATAAAAAGGGGAAAACATGAAATAATTTCAGATGACTGTAAAAAAATAGATCAAACATGCAGGGGAAAGGAAGAAAAGCTAAAGGTAAAGAAAAAAAAGTACAGTGGGCAGGTAAATAAAAGATTATTATACATGCAAGGCAATAAATGTATTTTTAAAAAAAAAAAATTCCCCTTCCTCTTTCTGTGTTTTACTAATCACCCCTGAGTCCAAATCGTGGTCCTTCTGATTCTCTCACAGGGAAAACACTGGGGATCTTCTATTGAGAGAGGAGGGTAAACACTGAGAGTCAGTGCCTAGAAAGCTGAGTGTGTAATCGTTTTTATTCCTCATCATTAAAAAGGCTAGTCTGGATCAAGAAGCTAAGAAAGTGAACAATGGGAACCATGGGAAAGGATTCAGGCCAGAATATGGGAAGTACTGGTAATAGAGGACTTAGATACACCATATTTACAGATCAAAATGACCAAATAAAATTGGCYTAATCAGGCAAATGATAGCCCTCCCCCCGAAAAAAAGATAGAAAAAAAAAAAAAGAATAAGCAATGAAATTATTTGCAAACATTTTAACTTTTGACAGAATAAAGTAGAATGTCAAAGATACACACATTGCATTACAATAGACTTATATTACAAACTTGCCTTAAGAGATATCCCCTGCTTACAAATATCTCTTGTGCTATTTGCAGACTGCAGCCCCTCTGTCCCATTGATGGCCGATTTGGACCCCATGGCCAAGAGGAAATCCCACTCCGAGCTCTGCAGTTCAAACGTGGTCTTCTCCATGAGTTCCGTAAGGGTAATGCCACAAAGGAGCAGATACGGCTCCACAATCTGGTTCAGCAGCTTCCCAAGGCCATCATCATYGGGGTGCGGAAAGGAGGTACCCGAGCACTGCTGGAGATGCTGAACCTTCACCCCRCCGTGGTCAAAGCTTCTCAAGAGATTCACTTCTTTGACAATGATGAGAACTATGCCAAGGGGATTGAGTGGTACCGGAAAAAAATGCCTTTTTCTTACCCTCATCAAATAACAATTGAGAAAAGCCCTGCATATTTTATCACTGAGGAAGTACCTGAAAGGATTTACAAAATGAACTCATCTATCAAACTATTGATCATTGTCAGGGAACCCACCACAAGAGCTATTTCTGATTACACTCAGGTGCTAGAAGGGAAGGAGAGAAAGAACAAAACTTACTACAAATTTGAAAAGCTCGCTATTGATCCTAACACTTGCGAAGTGAACACTAAGTATAAGGCAGTGAGAACCAGTATCTACACAAAACATCTGGAGAGATGGTTAAAATATTTCCCAATCGAGCAGTTTCATATTGTAGATGGAGACCGACTCATCACTGAACCACTGCCAGAACTCCAGCTGGTCGAGAAGTTCCTAAATCTTCCTCCCAGGATAAGTCAGTACAATTTATACTTCAATGCCACCAGAGGGTTTTATTGCTTGCGTTTTAACATTGTTTTTAACAAGTGCCTGGCAGGTAGCAAAGGACGCATTCATCCAGAGGTGGATACCTCTGTCATTACCAAATTGCGCAAGTTCTTTCATCCTTTTAATCAAAAATTTTACCAGATCACTGGGAGGACATTTAACTGGCCCTAAACTGAACTTCATACAACACATTCTGATGCACCGGGGACATGCAATAATGTCTCTGCTAAAATATGCACTTTTCATAGACACAGCTGTCAAAGTAACTTTTTTCATGCATACCTGTACATATGCAGTGTATGACCAAATATACAGTGGGATCAATCTTTTCTACAGAGTAGTAATTAACATAAATTTACTATCAGCATAGTTGCATCTTTTAAGATATAATAATAAAGGAAAAGGTGATATTTAGGGAAATAAATTCAGACACTATTAAAAGGGTCAGTGTTCYTCTTGCTTAGTAAAGTGTTTATGTAACTTATTTATTGGTCTAATCAGAATGCTATTTTATGCCATTAAAATTCACATCAAAACTATGTGAAGCTGTGGGAAAGCATAATATCTAGGCTACCTTTGGTATATATATTCCCGAAGGAATACTGACACTTTGAACACAGTGCTGAATTTTTACAATGACAGTGGATAGTACTATTTTCTTATTATTTGAAATAAGTATCTKATCTCATACAAGCAACATTGTTTCAGAGTTCCTGTGGTGAGTTTGCACTATTGTTTTATTGTATGGACCATAGTATCACTTGTAGCATGTCAGTCAGGTGTCAAAAAAAAGGTCAGATAATTWCTTCTCCTATGCTTGTGTGTCGACAAAGAGCAACATCGTGTACATAGTGTAAAATCTTTGTAAATATCAGTTTCACACTAAGTAATTCTATTTTGTAAACTGAATATGGCTATTTAATTTATTGTGAAAATTAAATTTATTGTCGTATTTAAAAACGGAATGGATTAAAATTACCTATATGTGCAACTGCTTTTCACCTTTTCTTGATGTATTCTGGTGTGGCCCCTTAGCTGGACAAACCATGTCCATGTGCATAAGAAAGTGTTCCATTTGCAAATCTGCTTTTTAGACAGTTRAAAAAACTGATGTATGAGGTGTAACTGAGTTTATTCAAAAACTCAGCCATCTGGAAATCTGATGTAATACACACCTCAAAGAACATTATTACTGTTCTGTTACAGCACTTTGCAATAATTAATTCAATTGCAGTTGCCCAGGAGGCTCAAGAATGTCTGTAAAAGATTACTGTAGCCAGGTATTTCAGAAAAGCAGAACAGCCATTAAAACTAAGATGACAAACAGAAAAACAAGATTAGAAGGAGAATTATAGAGATTACATCATTGGAAACTGATGATGTTTGAGAAGTGAAGGAAAACTCTTCCGCTACCTTTGCTTTCATTTGGTAATATACGCATCTGCTCAGAAACAAACAACCACAAAGTTGTTATTATTGATATAAACATATAGCTCATGTTTCAATTCAGTAAGTGACAAGAAATTAGTTCAGGAAATGGATATTTTAATGTCTTATACATTGTACAGCCCTTAAAAATTTGCAAGAAAAAATAAAGGTGACTGAAAAATGCCTTTAAAAAAGGAAAGAAAAAAACAGTATTTTAAAATCAATATCTGAAGATTGATAGGGATACAGATATGGAAGGTGCCCTGGAATGTTTGAATATTCTGAGCTATAGTGGTAGAGTAGCTGGTAGCTCAGACTGTAATAAGATCAAGTTTTCCCTGTGGGCTGTTTATCTTGCTCAGTGATTTGGAAGCATTCGTTTTCTAAATAAGTAATTCTTAAATCTCTTGTGAGAGATTGCTACTTGTCTCACTGTATCTTTAATCATATGTGCTAGCATTGCAAGCAATGTGCCCTTTCGTCATGCTGATTTGGAGACTTGCCAACACAACATGGTAGAGCATATGTRAAATTTTCTGCAGCAGTTACTCATGACTTTTATGTATGATAGCCACTTATCCAGCCCATGTCCAGACACAAGACTGAGACATTTATCTCACTTAATAGTGTTCAAAGGAAAAGGATTATCCAATCTAAAATTTGCAAGGTCAGTCAATAGGCAGACAGATTCTAGATGTCTTTGTATGATAGCTAMTGGCTTGATATAGTCATGTCTACAAGTTATGACTGAAGGCTGAGATATATTTGCAATGAAAGAGATAAACCAGCTAAAGCTACCTCTAAGCATGAGATACGTACTTGAATATGAGAAACGTGCTTGAGATACGTATGAGATATGAATATGAGATACGTACTTGAAATGAGTATCTCCTCATCTTGTCCAAAAAAAATCACCAGATTGTTAGCTAAAACTGACTACTCTGTCTGTTGTTTTTAACGCAAGCTTCTTATTTGTAAATTTGGAGACACTGAATTTAAGAGATTCCTTAGATAAATCTAGTTCAAAAAATGCACAACGGAATAGTCAGGAGTAGAAGGAGAGTAAAGTGGGACTGGAAGCACTGCAATATATTAAGAGGTTTATAGGAGCAGGTTGTTGATTCACTTTCACTGAAACTTCAGCACAATGTCCTAGAATCTTTTTGAGATTAACTAGCAAAGAGAAAATATAAAAACTAGTTCTTAAAGCACAGAACAAAGAAATCACCCAAARCACACTCTTTTTTGTACTGCAGTATTCATAGCTATTTTGAGAAGCTCTGACTCTATGATATTTACCTCTTCAAGCCAAATTTGTGATGAATTAATTTCATCCACTTTGCTTCCAAGATATGGGTGAATCATTTCTATTCAAATTGATCTTGAGTGTTCAGATTGGCAATAACACTCTTAGCTTGGGTTTATGATTGCAACATGATGCACAGTTATATGAAGTTGCAGCTGTTAACTCTGACATTCAAGTTCTCTAATGACATTGCATCTTTCATATTTTCTGTACTGCAAAATTGCAGGCTTCACAGCTCTGGTAAATGTTTGGATTAAATCTTCTAATATTTCTGTGCAYTTTTATCAGATTGTCCCAGCTGTTATTTAAACTCAATAGAAAAACAATTTGTAACATAAAATTATGTGAAAGTTGAAATCAAAATTGTATTTTCAGAAATCAGTATATAGATAGATAAACACTGCCATTTAGAGTTTACTGGTTGACTTACTTTTCACACCTTCTACTGCTTGTTCTTTAGGAAATCAGAGTGAGCATGAGGAAAACATATTTGCCATAATTCAACCACTTTGTTTTTCACCACGGTATCTAAGAATAAAAGAAAGACTCTTTTTTTGTAGCAAAATATATTGTACTAGCTCAAGATCTTTCTCTGCCAGTAACATTCTTGTTGAGTACTGCACATCAGCTCAGTGTCACACACAACAGGGAGTCTGGCACTGGTCTAACCAGTATTCAGACTTAAGCTTTGGAAGCACTGGTGTTCCTGTGCTTATTGCCTGGCTAATTGACTTAGCTTATTTGGGGAGCCCATGGAACTGTTGGCAGCCTGGGAGAAGATATGGATATAACGCTGAAATATCTTTCCTTTTCTCATCCTGGATACCCTCAGCAGTGATGTAGAATGGCAGTGGCTACATTCCACAGTAAGCAAACTTTCCAGAAAAGAGAATTTAATGAACCTTTATCCAAAAAGCTCACAGTGAGAAATGTCTCCTGCATGACATCCTCTGCAGCAAGGTCTTGAGGAATAGTCATAAATACACATAAACTTGGGCAACATAGCCATGAAAATGAGTTTCATTGATGCATATTATTTGCCCTTCCAAATTTATTTTATTAACATCTACTTTTACTGGACGTATGCCTTAGCAGTATATCCAGAATGTGTGGACTGATGAGTGAATGCAAAAGATTCATAACTGAGCAGATGGGGTAAAGGTTTAACTTGCATTTCTTCTCCCTTCTGACTTGAATTATACATAAGGAAAAAGCATAGATTATGATCTGAAGAAACCAAATAAGTTCAGTCTACCCACAAAATCATACTAGCAAAATTTCTGAGAGACTTCCTTGCCCTATTCTCAATATAGCTTCAGACGTTCGTAAATCATGACTTAGCAAGCTAGATCAGCTTCTGAACAATACAATTTTAAGAGAAAATTAAACTCTTACAAAATATTAGGAGCTGGTTTGTGGAATGGTTTTGAAACAAAGTTTTGAAACACATGAAACTACTACATAAATGTGCATATACTCGTTCAAGCTGCTAAATTCAGAAAATTCATGAATTACAGGCTTTTCTGAATTCCATAACTCTCTTTCAAGACATTATCAGTCTGATAGAATAAATTTCTTGTTAAACTGAGTTTATTCCAGTATCTAAATCCCATAATGAAGTCATTGAATCCAGTTACTTTGCAGATATGATTTCACAAATGCAAGTGGTTTATCTCCCATGCAGCAGGGCTGAATACTCTACAAAAAGGCATTTGCTTGAGGTTTARCTGATATAACTCACTGAAGTTTTATCAGCACTGGAGACTGCTTTAGCAGCAATATATTACTTAGATTAATGTTCTGCTTCCTTGGAGAAGGTCAAAGACAAACCCATCACTGGAAAGGATTTTTAATACTCATTTGAAGAAGGTCAAGGCCCAGCTTCTTCTAAARCAGTTAATGTTGGAGCAGTGATTATCCAGAACCATCATTTGTTAATGACAGTTTTACAAATAATTGCTGTGTTTTTTTTGGTGTGAGTCATTAGAAAGTTCACAAATAACTCTTCTTCATCAAAAACAAACAAACAAGCAAGCAAACACAAACCACAGAATTTGTTAAAATGGGACACACTGTTGTTTTTCTTGTAAAAATAGATTTGGAAGCTGGGTGTTTAAGTGCCTGAAAGTCCCAGGGCATTTTAAGTCAATCCATGAACAACAGAGKTAGGCTCTGATGCCTGCCAAGTTCCCGATCTTCCTGCAAAATGTCCTGTTTCCTCTTCTCTTACACTCRCCTAGTCCTTCCACATCCAACTGTTTCAGTTCACTAAGCAAGAAATAAACTAATCTAACCTGAATATACGAGTAACATCAGAAAGGTTGTACTCACTCAGAGAAAAGTTATGTTCAGAATAAGATCTGTCACAAGAAGTAGCCAAACAYATAAAGACTGAGAAAATGTGAATACATTTGTAGTCTTCATATTTAGTAGTATTAAGTGGCTTTCTCTTCCATGCACTTGGCCAGAAATACCTTCAGGCCCCTGCCAAGGTGTTTCAGAGCAGCAATCTAATTCCTCTCAGTTTATCAATTTGCGATAAGAGGTGTGTGAAATGAATCAAATAAGTTTGGCTGGTACCTTTTAAAATCTAATGATGATCATAATGATATGATAATGGAAATTTTATTTTCCCACTTATTTCATTTAGAAAATACTATGGCATGCTTTATGAATTTCTTCACATAACAATCGCTAGAAGCCTTTAATCTTATTGGCAACCCCTGAGAAGTCTTGGCCCCAGATTTGTAAAAGATTACAGGAATAGGTTAAACATTTGTAAATTTGACTTTTTGAATTGCTCATTTGCAGATAAAAGAATTCTGTATGAATACTTCTAAAAGATTTTTCACTTATAATCAAGCCTTCACATACTTCAAGGCTTCAAATACTAAAAATGTAAATGTAACTAAATTTGGGCCTTCAAAGAATGTTTATTACTGTAAGTGCAGCACCTGACTTTTTCTAATTGTGCTATACCTTGCTAAATGTTTGTTTTTGTGCTTGTCAATTCCAAGCAGATTTACTGGCTGCTGGGCTACAGTCTTGTTAGTCTTCTGTCATTTAAAAAGATTTAATTTACAATGGAGGAAAAAAAAATTCCAAACACTAGTAGCATAGAACTGATGCATATCAGATTGCTAATATTGCCAAATAAGTGCTTAATTTTACTACTGAAGGCCCATGAATGATACTGAAATAGTGACCAGTCCAGGCTAAATATCATTTCTAGCTATGATTGCTCTTTGTTTATAGCCTTCTTATATATTTCTACTTGCTGATTACTTCTGACTAATCTGTTTTTAAAATCATGATACACTGGGACAGATAGTATAAATATACCYTCAGTACTAACAAGTATCACTAATTGCATTTAGTGATTTTCAGTCCTTTCCAAAATAGTACATTCATGAGAGTCAAGCCCTTAGAAAACATCCATGATTTATCCATCTGAATAGCAGAATTTATCCTAGGAGTTGAAGTGGTGAATCCAAGGATGGTGCAGAAAAGACCAGAACACCACTGTCCATCTGCTGTAGTTTGCTTAGCATATGGTAGGAAGATTACCTGCTGTTCAGAGCTCCTATTAAAATCAGTAGAGTAGCATGACTTCGGGAGCTGATGTTGGCCAAACTACTTGACTCTTTTTAGCTCATATCAAGCTTATTTTCACTTGATCTTTCACTCTATTCAACTTAATTTCAGTTACAAAATTCTCTAATGTGATGCACAGTCACAGCTGTTACTGAACTCCCTAAAATGTATGTCTTGTGAGATACATAAAGAAACATCAGTGTAGACTGTTACAGACATTGCAGCTCTGCAGAGAAGCACTCTGCCRCCCGGCATACGAGTCTGTTGGTGTCTTTGTATTCAGCTTGTTGTCTTCAATAATCTTCAAAATTATCTCTTCCCATCAGCAGTGGTCAGATRATGTCTCTGTGAGAGGTTCTGGTTATTGAGCAGAATTTATGCAAAATATGAAATGCCTATATTTTGAACAGAATGATTTTGGAATTGGACTAGATGACCTCTGGAGGTCCCTTCCAACCTTAAGCATTCTATGATTCTATGATTCTATGTCCTTTTATACCATACATACACTATATATAGGGAATGTACTTTATCACAGATGACAAAGAAACAACGCCACTTCAAATCATCTGATGTTGTGCCYAAGACTGATTAAATAAACAAAAAGAAAGATGACAGACTCACTCACATCTTACTCCTGACCTTAACTGCAGACAACTCTTTTTCGATGTATGAAGTCTTTGCCATCCAATTCCTTGGCTGTTTTTTTACTGATGAAAGACTTTCCACTTCGCTGAACTGTGAAAGCATCTTTTCTATTCCAAACCTTTGAAGAATTGGAAGAATTAATTTACAATTCCTTACTATATGAAAAAGTGATAGGTGTTTAGTAAGAAATAGTTCTAGCCATGTCATTTTAGCTATGTCATTTTACTAACTAGCCATGTCATATTACCAACTTCATCTCCAAAAAAATGTACTGGCTGTTTTAAGCTCTTGTGAGCAGCTCCACTAATAATACAGCTTAGAAAGATAAGAAAATATATTTACACTGGATGGCTGTGGTGGACTCGTAAAGAATTGGCCGAGAAAGGTTGGTGAATGAACTGAAACCACCATCTGCTTTGAAAAAGGTCTTAAATTTTGTCTCTCTGTCTTTGTCTTTAAGCAAATTGTATTTTAAGAAAGGAAAATCCCAGACTTTTTTATGCATTGAAATGTCTGATCTGCATCAATTTTTATTGCTGTTGTTTATATTTTGAGGKTTTTTTTTGTAAAAAGAAAGTACTAATGGCAAAGTCTTCTAAGAGGTAGCCACATGTAATTATCATTGACATCAGTASTAATTAACAATGCATATTCTAAAATATGGGCAGGTATTGTTAAACCTTCAGGCTCCTTTAAATCAGTTTACTCTGAAGGCTCACAGAATTAACTGGAGGAGAAACTTTCATTCATTCCTTGATTAGGAAGAAAAGCTTGACAGCACTTATGACCTGGAAAAGTACCTTTGTCACCTGCATGAACATGGTCTGCCCTGGTAGAATCACCTACCAATCTATCAGCTGATAAAAATGGGAAAGGAATACAGCAGCTACTTATATAGGTTCTTTTATAGTTGACGTCCCAGAAAAATTTTCCTTTGCAAATCCACATGGGCTTTTATTCTGAAATGCTGCAAATTGATGCTGAGTGTATCACAATTCTCATGTTATATATATATATATACGTATATATATATATATATATATATATATATATAATATAGCTACTCACAAGTCTAGGCAAGTCCCGAATCCACTTAAGCACTTCATATTCCTAATTTTGCTCCAACTTTTCAATGAATTAGAATAGCAATGACACAAAATGCTAAGCTAATTTATTAACCAAAGTAGCAACAATGCATTTTATTTTGCATAGAAGAGCTATTGATCATGCAAACAGACTAGAAAGCCAGGAGTTTTCTCTTTCTGGTTGAGAACGTGCTCTGGTCTACATTTAAAGGTTCTTCCTGATTGTCTGTTGTATGGATAGGATATTCTATGAAAAGTCAAGATAAGTACTTAGATTCAAATTAAGTAAACTCTGGAAGTTAGCCCGATTTGAGAAAGTGCAAAATATGGGGTCTGGTGAAGCAGGATTCACATGCTGTGAATGTGTGATAGGCTTATTCAACACTCTTATGTCTTTTACTCCCATCTCAGGGAAAGTTTAACTGATGGAAGCCATGAAGGGATAAGAGACTATACTGCAGGGACTGTACTGATTGCCAAATCATTAGAAAGCACATTTCCTCATACAAGGTAAMGGAAATCTAATCACCTACTTCTAGGTTACAAATGCCACAAGGTAGTGACAAAATTTAGGCATTACAAAAGTAAGTCATAGTCACACCAAAAGTCTAGCCTCTGGAATATAYATTAATAAATAAATATTATTAACCTAAACTCTTGGCCTGCAAGCTAGCAGTCAACTTTGGACCTTCTAAGTTTAGGAACAACATAGCGGTCTGCTGTGAATCTATTGCTACTTTTATCTCAACAGATATGAGACCAGTTACTCTGCAAAATCACACCTTTGAATAATCAATACTTAAATACTTAAATACAATTAGCTAAAATGACGAAGAAGAACTGCTCTATAATCTACTAAGCAATCTTCAAAGACAGTACACTTTAAGAAAAAAGCATTAGAGCTTATTTAAGTAACTCTGGTGATCTCATTTCATTTCTTTAACTGATGTTCATTAGTTACAATTCAGCAGATTTGATGCCCTTTTAACTTGCACCGCTTTTCATGTAATCAAGATGAAGGTGTAGTAGCACTTTGTATTCAATTAATTTCAGTTATTCTGCTGTAGCATTTTGGAAATGCATTTGGTGAATTTAGGAGATCATTTACTCCCAGAGAACTGAAAGTCAAATCCAAGGGAGAAACAGGGCCCACAGAAATGAAATACCATTGCCTTTAATTTAAGATGCCATCAAAAGATCAAAGAGAGATAGCTCTGTGGGACCTGTTTTTGTAGCCATAGGGAGAAATGAGGGAGATATCGAATGTGAAAAACAGAGGAGCATCACAGTTAATGGAGAACATGCTGATCAAATGAATGTGATATTTAGGCCAGGGTCTGCACTGATTTTGATCCTAGTATATCTAACCTATGCATCCCAGCATATATCCAGCTTGTATCCAGAGTAAGACAACTCCATTGGTGTTCCACTTCTATCATCATTCCSGAGGAACTGACGTAGGAGCACTAGCAGTATACATGCACCTGTTCTCCTCTACTTATACTATGTATCTACAATATCATATTCTCATTCTGAATTCCAGATCATCAGGCTCCCCTTAATCTCTATGAAAGAGAGATACAGATCCACAGTAATAACTAAATCCAAAGTGTTTCATGCCGATGGTTGCAAAAGGTGTTGATCCATACCAAAAGCATTTAAACCGGAAAGCTTGATCCACAACAGCTAGTGCAGGCCCTAGGGGAGGTCTATACTCCCAACTTGTTGGAGTATCCAAATCTGCAGCTGTGGGAGGACAGGAGACAACTGAGTCTATCTGCTGAACCAGATGTGTGCTCTGACCCATCACTCAGCAAATATACGTGATCCCTGTGGAACAGCTGTCATTTTCTGTTTGGGAATAAAAGGCAGATGTCTCTCGATATATATATCTTTTCTGTACTAATACATGCAGACCAAGTATTACTCTACATCTTTCGTATGCACCCAGTTTTTCCAAGTCTCTAGAGTACATCTCTATCATACATGACTACCTTCTACTTATCTGACAAACCATCTCCCATGAAGTTTTCTCTCAGTCTCTCTCTAAAATTGTTTAAGTTCTTGTCAGACTTTGATTTGTTTATTTTGTTTCCTTGCTTTGTTTTGTTTTGTATTTTTGCATTTTGCATTTTGTATTTTTGCATTTAGGGAGGGAGCTCATAACTTGTGTTCTGAATTTATATTCAGGGKTTTTGTGTAGCAATAGTTAACTGTTCAAAGTTCTCACATGAGAGAAACCTTGCCCCTTTGCTGTGTTTCTTGCTTTGGCAATTCATCAAATTTATGGGGATAAGAAAGGGCACCAGTGTCTGTCAAGCCAAAGGTATTGACAAAGGTTATTACGCTTCTAATTGAAATATATGAGGAAATAGCAGCATAAAGCGAAGTTAATTTCAACGGYCAATTTCATGTTTTACATAAAAGGAAATGTTTGTACACATTTGAGCTGCTACAGAGCAGGCATGGCCAAAGCATGACTCTTGAGCAATGTGAACCAAATTAATGGATTGTCATGCACAGCTCATGCCAGGATTATATTACTTGTCTAAGATGTGGATTCTACTATGAAGTGAGAAGCATGGAAATCTGCTAAAGTTTTGTTTGAGAAATTTTATACCCTGAGATAGCCCACTTGAATCATCCAAATAAATCATTGCTATCTCCCTGCAGCTCATATCTCCCAAGGTTAAACTGCTTCTGCATCTCAGAATAAAAAAACACATGCACACACAGACACAAAATAGAAAATAAAAGTGATAGATAGAAGGCATCATTTTCTTTGGAAAAAATGAAGAATACATGGGATCACAAGAGCGTGATATAATTTGATGAGAGACTGGAGTAAAGAATCTGTCGGCTTAACTGCAAAAAGAATTATATTGGAAATAGGAAAAGAGAATAAAACCAATCAGTTGGCACATGTAATGGTGAAATTCAGGAGATAGAGGCAATAAGCAAAACAATTTAATGCTAGTCAAATCAGTTAAGATGAATCAGAAAGATTTTTACAGTCAAACTGAGGAAAAGAAAAACTGGTAGGTTCATAAGTAAACCAGAAGGGACACATACTCGCATTGAACACATGTGAACACATGAACATAGAAATGGAAAAACACTTCATTTTCACTATGTTCTTTAAAAATAAAACAAACAAACAAACTAAAGACACAGTCTGTATCTTTCAGTTTGTATAGTGGTTTCATCAGGTGTATAACTTTTTGACATGGCCATGTAGCTCAATATAATCATATACATGTGTTCCATGTTTGTGCTGCCAAGTTAGACTGACTGGACACTGTACACCTGTATTTGTGTGAATGAAGGCACGGGTCCAGCTAGAGTACCAGTTAATTATATTACTTTGTCTATTAATAAGGTGCACAAGAAAGCTGTAAATCACCAAACCCTTCTTATTGCGTAGGAACAGTATGTATCTTAGCTAGTCAAGTTCAGCTGAATATTAACTATTTTTTAAATCTCCCTTTATAAGCCAAATCCTACCTCAGAYCTTTTGAGACACAATTGCTTGGGCAAGTGTATTAATTCGTCTGTGAAGCAGACTTTCTTTTTTGGTTCCAAGAATTTCACATTTTTTTCTAGTCTCTTAGAACATATTCAGCAGAACGACCTAAAAATATCTTCAAGGGACTGGGTGTTTAGATTTAAATTTCCTCAGATTGTGGGGTGTAAAATCCTCATGTCATGTCCACCTGCAGCTTTCACCATCAGAGTGTTATAGAAAAGGTAATCATGGCAGAGCTTAACACAGATCTCTGTGATAGCAACTTCCTTCTCTTTCTCTGCTCATAAAGTGACTGCCAAATYGGGCCCATAACTAGGGCACTAAAAAGTTCTGTAAAAGGACATATTTCTAATCCTGAAGCACTAACACAACTGTAATTCATAGAACAATAATAATAGCGATAATGGCAATGTAAGGATTGGGTTGCTCAACAGTCCTGAGAGCTCTCTGCTGCTCACTGGAAACAGAAATGTTACTTTTCTCTTCAAAGACCTGAATAATAGCTAAGAAAAAAATCCTCAAGCAATAGGAGAAATTATGGAGCAAAACAGCATAACCTGAAAGTAAAAAAAAGATAAAAATTATCAAAACTTTTCATTTTGACCTTATCTTCAAACTTCGCTGCAGAAATACATTGTAAGAGAGAGGCTTGTTTGTCCAAATATCTGTCAAAATGTCAGACCATTCTGAGCTACATGAACTTGAATGATTTCAAAATTAGAATTTCTGTTAGCAATATATATTCTAATAATAGTTACTGTGATGGGGTACCACTGTCTATCTGTTTTGAGCCACAGAATCTAACTAGAGCATAAGTTGAACTGCTCCTTAAAAATCCATCCATAAATTATAGGTTGCAGTGCAGCTGATTAGTTTTCCTAAGGGCACTTCTACCAGAAATCTCATCGAATTTATAACATAACTTCAATGGAATATCTTTTTAAGTGATATTTTAGTACAGCAGTATTTAATAATTAATTATATTTTTAACACAGAAAATTCAAGGGCTCCATGCTATTTAATATTTTACCAAAACTGATGAGCATAAAAGATCTTTGCCCAGCCTTTTCCAGATAACATAAAAACGGTGAAAAAAAATAGTCAGGAGGTCAGTTACTGTCACAGAGTGATTGCGTTTTATTGTCATTTTCACTAAAAATATATCATTGGTTTATTGAATCTCACAATAAAAATGATTGAGATCTTTTTCTACACAGATTGTTCCATCAGTGTCAAGACCATTTACATTATTTATCCTACAGTATCACTGTCCCTTCGTTCAATTTTGTCATCCGATAGTGTGGAAATCCCTTTTGTGTCATCTCGAGGATCAGTTATCAGGATGCAGGGTAATTCTCATAGTTATCTGGAGGCTACTAAATTTCTGGGTTTTTTTGCAAATGTCTTCACCATATGAGATTTCTCCCTTGTGCACAGTAGTTATACTGAGAAGGCTAGGATTTCCAAACATCTGACAGCTCAGCTGAAGGAGAGACCACAGCTCTCTACTTGACATGTTAGATTTATGGACATCCCAACCTAGGGGCAAAGATTCTTAAGTCTGGTCTAGGTCTTGGTTGGGTCAAAACTGCTTGCACAGGGTTAAATTTCTGGGACAATAATAATGAAAGGGAAAAAAAAAAGTACACATGTTCTAGGAAAACAGCAAATTCATCTCTTCCTTATTCATAAAGAAGCCTCAGGAGTTATCCCCTAGAGCAAATTAAAGAGATTAGTTTGACAGCCCCGTTGAACGATATCTGCTGTGAATAGTACCAAATAGCCAAGAGTAGTATGAGTTTCTCTATAGATAATGATAAATGCAAGACAAAGCAGGACAAGGGAAAGAATATATTCTCCATGCTCGTTTCAATTGTTTGCTTTTCTGTTGATTTTCACAACAGGGTCTCCTGCACATAGAGTTTAAGACTTCAGTTTCTTAAAATTTTATTTCAGTGAAATGAGTCAGGAAGAAGAATATAAATTGTCATAGCTAAGATTTCTAAATGTAATATAGTAGTAAAATGAAAGCTACTAACTGTAAAAGTAAAAGAAAAAATGTGAAAAAAAATCACTGAACAAAAGTTCAACAGAGATCCCCAAAGACAAAAAATGGAGCATTTTTATGTCATAATGATGTCAAAATCCTCTGGTTATTCCACTGATTATAGAACAGTTAGTGTAACTTATTTTTTAGCAAGGCATCACTATCTTTTAGAGATCAGATGTGAACATTTTTTTTTTAAAAAAAGGAAAGGGATAATGGCTTGATTTAAGGATAGCCAGCCTTCCTAGCAGAAAAAGAGAAGCAAAATCATGTTTAACTTAAAAAGGAGTAAGAGATTTTTGAATCCCCTTAATCTTGAGTAGATCAAAAAGTGAATAAAGAAGTTTCACTGTGGTTATGAAGGGCTAAGAGTTGCAAAAAAAAAAAAAGAAAGAAATTTATCTGGAACTAATGTAGTGTTAGCTTTTGGCAACAGCGATACTTTTATGAATATCTAGGGGATTGATTTGTTGTTTGCTTGTTTGTTTGTTTGTTTGTTTCCTATCTGAATTTAGGAAACAGGCCACTGTACAAGATWAATACTAGAACCATTTTCTAAATAGCACATGATAATACCAGAAGGATACTTCTACAGCTAGATTTCCCATTTTCCAGAATTTATTTTACAACTTGGAGCAAACTTCAACATAATCTCCATAGAATCAGCAAGTCCTGTTCTGAAGGGCAATATATTTATCAAACTGCACATAAATGTGTGTTTATGTTTCTAACCTTGGGGATCCAAGCTGTAAATTATTGGATTTTAAGGAACATATATAATCTGACAGAAAGGATGGTTTATTTTACCATTAAAACTCTGAAACTCTGCCTGAAAATGGAGGCTGGATTTCTGACTCTACTTCACTCTCTCCCACTCCATTCATTCTGTYGGTAGGTCAACTGTATCTCAGTTTCTTCTCACTAAAGTGAGAATCAGGTTTCTGTGCTACATAAAGGTTATGCAAGATAAATTATTAACATCCATGACTGAAAATACTTGKCAGGAAGAAGCAAATAAACTAGACAGGTATCAGAGAAGTTGGTAGCCATAAATATCTGTGTTCTTAATGTGAGAAAAACAATTTCACAAATAAATTTTGTTCATTTTTCTCCCTTGACAATTATCATCATTGGACTTTTAACAAACTGCAAGATATCTTCAAGCTTCAGTAGCCCAGCTTCACCCTGATAAGGTAACAGATGTCACATTACAGAAGGCACCTACTTAGCAGCCAAGCTGCATTTGGTGATATAGTAAAATATGGTAGTATATGGTAATATATAGTAAATATGAAATAATATAATATAAATAAATAATATATAGTAAAATATGGTAGTATATGGTAATATAGTAAAATATAGTAAACTATGGTAAAATAGTTCAGATATCTGATCTGTAAAAGTCAAATCATTATCTCTGTCAACATCTTGACCTACTTGTGGAGATAGAGAGAGTGTTGAATGAACTTACAGTGAAGCACAATGAAACTTGTATGCTTGCATATTTATACATACCTAGATATATATCTTATTTTTCTTGAGAAACTGGTGGATAAAGTAGTAACAGAAAGTTCATGTCCATTTAAATGGTTTGGAAGCAGATGGTGAAATATCATAAACTGAGAAGTTCATAAGGTCAAACAGCCATATGGATGAAAGGTCAAAATGTCACATTAGGCCAGAAAGTGCCACCACAAAAAGAAATACACAGGAGTATTTCTGCTACTTTGGAAAAAGGATAAGAAGATAATGACCCATCACTGAGCTAAAAACTCAGATACCTTCTGCTTTCTGTTTTCACATGTTTCAAATTATAATTGGGTCTAGTCATTAGCATTGATTTAGTTAGTGGCCATGGCTGACTGGGACAGGTCATACCTCATAACAGAGATGAAAACATTTTTCTTTTTTAGCTCAGAACTTAAATGCTTGCTAACTTTGAAGTAGTCCTAATTTTCCTTCTCATTTTTTTTGCCAATGGCAACTTTTCAGTCATTTGTCTATCAAACACATCTGGGTTTCTCAAATAACATACAATAAATCACGTTAGCGTCATGATTCCCTTTGCTGATCCCCTCCCTTGAAAAATTTAGGAATATATTCTTGTTGTCTCAGTCTTGATGGTCAGTATTTTATAAGAACCACTTTTGAAGTATATAAAAGTTAAGGGAAAGTGTTTATTGGTGCTTAGCATCTCGCTTCTGACAGGTTCCTTCTCCAGGTGCTATTGCAAATGCAATAAAGTTTCTGCCTACAGTAATTTCAACAGCACATCTGTATGTAGTTGGGAAAAGTAAAGGAAGAGTGTATAAATGTTTCATATTTGGAACTGAGAACTCTTTTTTTTTGCGATACTAAAGATTTTATGGATACTTCCAAGGCAGGATGATTATTACAATTATTACATTGTACCTTTGAATCAAGCAGATATCTTGAACCAAATCAATGACCAAAGTGACAAACAAATAAATAGAGAACAGTTCTCCATCAAAATAATACGTCAAATGCAATTATTGTTCTGATGCTGCAATAATACTTCTACAACTTCACTGCAGCTGTGAGATCTATTTCTAAATTTTTTACTTTAAAAAAAATAAAGGAGTGAAAAAAAATAGCTGGACCAAACTGTGAAAAATATAGAACCGGAGTTCAAAATATCTGTATAAAATGATATCAAAGTTAAAATATTGACAAAAATTAACAGTACAACAGGTTGACTTTTTAAAAAAATTCTGAATTAGGAATTTCATTAAGAAAACAACAATAACAAAAACAAACAAACAAATAAACAAAACAGGAGCTGTTCTGTCTTGTGCTATAGCATAAGTATTCTCAGTAAGTGGATCTGAGAAGAAACAACTAACACACACTGTTTAGTACCTTGCATGTATGCTCTGAAAAATACATATTTTTTATTGAATCTGTYCAGTTTGTGTATGCACAGGAACAACAGTAAAATATTCAGAACTATCATGAACATCAAACTAGATGGCTTGATTTTATTCCATGTGTTCTGAAAATAGGTGTTTATGCTCATCTTTGTTAATAGCTAAATCTGAAGACTGGCAACAGTTATAAAATGAGGAGAAATAGCTCAAATATATTTTAGAAATCCCCTGTGGTATGGCCACTGTTTATTTTTAGGGAAGTACTAATTCACAGAAAGAATATGCATTTACACTTAAGGTGAAAGCAAGCAAATACTCCAAAGCTTTATATTTTGCATATTTGCACATTTAAATTTAATTCATAGAGTATGCCTAATGAGACATACACGTACAGAGAAAAACATCAGTTCTGATTTTGCTGCTGTTTGTTTCCCTCTAATTTATTTTTGTTTATAAGTAATATTGGATGGCCAGTTGTTAAGTTTATTGYCTACTGATTTCTCCTATTATCGAGCTTTACATGCATACAAGAATTCAAAATTCACTGTTTAGATATTTTTACTAATTCTGCAGTGAGAATTCCATATCTTTTTCATCAAAGTTAGTGAAATACCAGGGAAGTAAGGGCCAGAATCTACCTATGTCTATAGCCCTCTTGGACTCTGGGGACTCTAGTTTCCCCATGTCCCATATTCGCCCTGTACTAGGACCACCCATCCCATTTTGCATTGTAAGAACTGTAATGCTGTAATCACAAGACCATTTTCATTTTATTATGAAGTATTATCAGGCAATGTTTCTTTTCTCTTATGATTGTGGAAAGAAATGTTCTAGGCTTGCAAAATTATCTCCAGTGCAAACCATATGCAATGACATGTCTGTCAATATCTTTTTATTAAAGGTTGATATTTTCAGTGGTGCTTATATTTCTTTTTCAACAACCTGGACAAAAGACATACAGAATTTTGGAGAAGTAGAAGACTAACTTGCCATTGTTACAGTCTAGAAGTCAAATGAAAAGTCTCAAGGAGCTGATGGATAGGGAAGATGAAAAAAAAGCCCAAAGAATTCCCCAGGAAAATTGGGGATTTATAATACATCATTTAAAGATATTGATAAGCAAGGAAAAGTGTACCAAAAATTTGCTGGAAGAAAAACTACCTTTTGATCAATATTATGTATCTGACAGTAAGCTAATAGAGGTAYTTGTCTGGTCCTGGAGCCCTGCCTCAGCATTTTCCATATTGCCAACACTATCTGTGGCCAGTTACTTGTCACAACAAATGCTCTACTAGACATCTTACTCTCTAGTACCTACATACCCCATAATATTGTGACACGAAGCACATTAAAAAAAAAAAAAAAGAAACAAAGAAAAGAAAAGAAAAAAAAAAAAGAAAGAAAAGACAAGGCAAAAAATAAACAAACAAAAAACCAGAATACGTTTAAGTTAACACATAAGGTGCTTACATTATTACAGTAACTCTTTCTGGGTCTCTTAGATACAAACCAAAGAGATTATTCCTCAAATACTGCCAGCTGTAATTTGGCCACTTTACACTCCCTGATAAAAAAAGCAGAAAGATCTTGTCCTTCCTACTCTGGTCCCTTACAGTTAAGAGTGGTTCAACACTCTTATCCAACAAAATGGATCATAAATACACAGATTGCTAATGGCATGTGGCATGCTGGCTCTGRGACATGAAGGCAGCAATCCATTGATAGAGTCACACTTCCCTGAAAAAAAAATGGGATAAGCAGCAGTAAGTTTCTTTCATTCARTGCCAGACATTCACAAACACGTATGGGACTCAGTTCCTGAGACTTCACTGAGACACCACTGAGTCACAAACAAAGCCTAGAAACATGCTGCCATTTATCATTCTGTGTAAAACATCAAACACAAACAAGTTACAGGTCACTCTGAGTCTAGAAAATCTTCATAAAATTGCCTTCAAGATTTTCACTTCAATTATCACTGTGCTGTTCCTTTACCTGTTGACATAGGCAATATCTGCTGTTTCAGTTTATGTTATCTCTGCCCTGCATACGTGCCACGAATGGCATTGAACATCAACATGACTCACTTTCTGGAAGGAAATGGCTGCATACAAGACCCTCACAAAAACCACKGGCACCACTGAAGGAAGCAGCAAACAGATTGCACTTCTCATTTCTCTCCTGATTTTAAAGACATTTGAATTAGAGACAAAATTAATAATGTTAGTTAGTGCTGTAGATCTGGCCTATTTTAGTAAGCTCCCTACTTGATACAGATTTATACACAGTTATGAGTAATAAATGTATTGGACTATATGTTCAGCAAAGACAGAATGGTTGTAAAAAGTGTCTTTAGGCTAATGACTTCCCAAGGACTGTGCAACTCCTTTATGCTTGTGCATGGAAAACATATGAAAAATGGGTAAAAGAGTAGAATATTTGGGCTGTCACARGGTAAATTAGTCCTGTTAGCTTTGTTCATAGAGAAAAAAGTATATCTTACAAAAACGAAGATTAATATCACTCTAATTTTAGTGAATATATTTTTGCTAAAAATATGGATAAAGCAATATTATAGAAACCACACAACTAAAAAAGGCTATAAACATTATTAAAATGCCTGCTGTTTCATTTATGTTGCTCAGGATGTAAAGAGAGAGTGATGGCATAGTAATTCGTGGCTTTCTTAGCAATTTTGGTATAATGAAATACAGGATGACAAGGATGGAAATCYACAAGGTCTTAATATTTTAGTAGATTTATTTTTCTGATTCTGTTCAAAAGCATCAAAGGTAAAATTGATGCCCAGGCATATCTGGTTGGGTAAATCATTTTATTTTGTCAAAATGATGACAATCATGGAGAAAAAAACATATATCTTCAATGCAGAGCACTCTATAGCAGTTTATTTCTAGAGTGCAATTATAATTCTGTATTAAAATGAACATTAAAAAAGAGAAAATAAAAATAGTAGACGTACYTTACTGTGAGAAAATTTAACGAATTTCTTCTTGTGTGCCATAATTTTTAAATACAATTTAAATCAACGGCAACTTTTATTCCCTTGAGAGATTATACAGAAACTAACAGTAAAGTAATATATTCACTTTAAGTGTGAAGATTCATAGAAATTTCACACATGTAAAGCACAAACTGGGAGAACACGAACTGATTGCATCATTGTGCTCCAGTGAAGATGACATAGAAATTTTGGTCACCAAATTTTATAGGGTACTAATTGAAGAAAGACAGCTGGAAAGACTATATATCAGCTAGAAAATTAAGCTTGTTATATATGAGTAAGATTCTTTTAATCAATTCACTTCTTAGCATCTTCAGAATATATCCCTTCACTTCATAGTTTTCTCTTGAGTAGATTTCATCCTGGCTTCTTTTCATTAGCAGGAGCTCCCCCTCAAGGAACACAATGGGAAACTAGTTTTGTGATAGAAGAGACAGACTTCTTATTTYGATTAAAACAATCTTGATATTTCTTAGATTTTTCTTAGAGGCATTCACTGACCTAAGGTTCATTTCCAATTTGCTAGAAATTTCATACAAAATAGTGTTAGGTTCCAGCACTCTCTTCCTTGCCCACCATCAGCCTCCCCCCATGCAGCCCCAACCCGGCCTGACCCCTGCCCAGCCATAGGAACCTTGGCCATGACCTAGTCTGGCCCTAAGGCACTGTCTGATGCACCCCAGAGCTGGTGTTGCCCCAATGATCTTGCATCGTCTAGCAGGCTGTTCCTGAATAAAGAAACCAAGATCAGGAAGGATTAGGACATTTGCCTGAATAGCTTTTGGGACTTAAATATGATTTTATACTTAAATTGCAGTTCTTAAACTATGAAATACCCAATATCTACACTCTGCTGCAATGCAAAAGACTGATGCTGTGGCTCAGCCCTGTCCTTCACACTTCAGTGAAACTTAAATGGGGCTTAAATAGGTCACTGCACACAGCTTTCAGAAACAGCATATGTCCACCAGCCGTATTGATTTGACTAACATGTCTGCCAAAGTGGTACATGCAAAAGAGCCAACGGGCAAGAAGATTCCCAGTAGGGAAAGCCATAGGAGGGCAAGTCCCTCACGCTCCGTCAACAAGGCCTAGGGCATGGTGTCCAGTAAACTTTTATTAGCTTTGGTCGAAAACCTCAGAACAAGCTCTCCCAAGATACAAAAATCCTCATACATTTTACAAGTTTAAGTTGAAAGTTGCAATGCATCTCATCTGCCTTGAATTCTCTCACACAGAAAATTTACAGTGTAGACAAGTAAAGAAACCCCTATCCTATCGAAACATCACCCATAAGCATAGATCAAATAAAACACAACACAAATATTATGGGGTGAAGGAAATGAATGAGTCATATACAACGAATTTTAGTCCCTTGCCTGAATACATTACTAGTCATGCCACTGAGAAAGGCAGTGTCCATCTGTGTGTCCTGTTTGTTAAGCACTGATCCTTTGCTGGAGAGATCATCCCTTGCATATCCAGATGAGCAGTCAAGTAAATGCTTGTTCTCTCATGAGTCACGTTCATAAAGATCTAATAGTTAATTTATAATTTCTAAATACCTAATCAATATTTAGTAGTTCACAAACCACACTTATTTGATTGAAATAGTCAGGGAAGACACAGGTGGTGTATGTCCAGAATATCCCAGGACCTACCTGTAAATATGTTACCTCTGAGGAGCTCTGCTCTGTTATACAGGTTGCCTTTGCTGAATTTAGTAAAGCTTGACTAGTAGTGTGTTGAAAGAGAAATAAGCTGCATGTAAAGGGACAGAAGATATTTAACTTACTTAATTGTGCCTAATTCAGCTAATCATAGTTCAGCTGGTATAGACACAGTTCTCATCCCATCTTACTATCACAGCTCTTCAGTCAAGCATGCCTTTAGCCAAAGCTACGAAGCCGTACTTCATACTTTGCAAGCAGTGCATTTGTTGTAGGAGGTTTTTTTTATTTCTTTTTTTTTTTGCTGATGTAAACGAGCTCCCTCAAGTAAAAGTATCAGRATCTGACTCTTTAACAGTAGAAAAAGCAATACTAAAACTTATTTTTTTCTTTTTTAATATTTGCTAAGTGTCTTCCTTTTTGCCAAATAATTTTTTTTTTCCTTCATGAACTTTAGCTTTATCCCTATGGGCATGTATGTATATACTTTGAAGTTTGGTTGTTTTTTTTTACGTTTACCCTACCTTTACCTTCCTGATTTGTCTCTGATTTGTTACAAACAATGTGACTAAGCAAATGCAAACCTGTAACACCCAATCTGCATCAGAAATTTCTACTCATGTCAAAAAAGAATCATTCTGTGCTTCATGCATCATTCAACTGGCTTTATTTCTTGCAAAGATTTTGTTGTCATTGGCTGATTAGAAAAGGAAGGACGTATGCAGAAAACTTGGTGTTTGCTGCTATTGCCATAGCCACCGAGGCAAGCATTTTACATTTTTCTCTCTAATTAGAGCGAGCATTCCTGAGCTCCAGGTATATTAAGACACAATGTATGAAGTGGGGAGGTCCCCAATGTGTGGTTACCTACTTTTCAAGACTCTTCAGATGTTTCCAGCTGAATTATGCACATAAAAGAAAAAAACAATCCTGCTGAATCAGGAAATGGGGCAATGGGGATACTCAGTATTGTTCCCATTACCTTTATGTTATAGTCTGCAAAGACATCAACTCTGAATATTTATTACCTATTTAATTCCCGCTGATGTCAATGGGAATGTGAAGTACATGTTCAAACCACCTGCATGGGGAATGTGTAGAACCATGATGACAGGAAATAGAGTATTTTCTTAATTATTCATGTCTCTAGAGTCCAAATCTCARCATTTTGAGTCTCTTCTATAAAACAGGATTATCTAGGATGAAGAATAAAAACAAGAAACCCTAATTTATAACTTTTTTTCTAATATGCCTAAAGATCCTGACAGTGTACCATTAAAATTAAAAAACATGAAAGAAAAGTTCATTATAGAAGAGAAGAGTTTATCTGCAGACCATATGCTCCAATATCACCTATTTTCCCCTATTGTTAACTAAACTACTAGCATCAGCTTGATTTGTTGAATAAATAGATTAATTAATCTAAGTGAGTTGTGGTACACATTCCCATTATCTTCCATTCTGTGAACAAAAAGGAGCAATCATGATGTGCACTTATATTAAATTYTGTCAGTAAAATATGCTTGCTTGATATTGCAGACATTTGCATTTTATACACTTCAGTTACCATCTGCTAATGGYAATTTAATCATTCAATAAATAACACTAAAGAGAGCAATGTTAATGAAGATTGGAGAATTTTTTAATATACCGAATATTTTTTTGGTTTATTTCAGAGAACTAAAACTACAGCCAGCAAATGAAAGGATAATCCATTAAAACTAGAGCATGATAATGAAAGATATTGTTATGGTTCTAGCGTAGTGGATGACCCAAGGGGATTGTAAACACCCAGAGTGATGAGTTTTCCTACCCTTTACTAAAGAATAAYGTGTGAATCATTATGCTATAGACAGATGGGACTATTCTAGAGAGTGCGTGATTGCATTCTAGCCTAGGATGAGATCCAAGAGGTGTTCACAGTTAAAATAACTGTTATCTCCTGCAGAGCAGGAAGAACATGGGCATGGTCAAACTGCTAAACAGGGAAAGCTTTAGACCCCAGATCATGAGGGCATATCTATCTAGGGGACACATCTTGGCTTATTTCCTTATTGTTTATAGGCACATTGTCAATGAATTATCCTAATCCCTTTCTGAATCTGCTCTTACTACCTGTATCCCTCAATCACCTAAGCTACAAATTCCAGAAGTATATAAAATTATACATTAATTTAGGTTGGTAGAGGCCTCTGGAGCTCATCAAGTCCAACTTCCTGCTCAAAGTAGGGTTAACTTTGAAGTTAGATTATGTCTGTCAGGGCCTTTCCACTTAAGTTTTGAAAATTGACCAGGATGGAGATTTTGTGGTCTCTCTGAGCAATGTGCTCCCAATGCTTGTTGTTGTTGTTGTTGTTGTTTTTATTTATTTATTTTTATTTTTTTTACCATGTTCCTTATGAAAATATTTTCCAGATTGGAACTTCTCTTACTCTCCTTTCCTTATTCAAGTTTGTCAACCCTCCTCCTATACTTTCAATATCTACTGTTTAAAAAGTAATTACTTTATCTGTTTTAAAATAATCTCYTTCTAGTTTCAGAGATCTCCCCCTACTGTTGTTACATAGTGACAGTCCAGTGTATGTTATGAGTAAAATTTCAGCAGAAGTGAATGGATTTTGCTGCTTTGTAAAGATTAAATAATGTAAGGTAATTACTGCTTTCATTAAGGTAGAACTGCTACTGCACCCTAGTCCTTGCGTTGCCTAAAATCCAAGATGAATTTCAGTTATGACAGGAAATCTGAACAGGTAACTAGTTATGTATTCTTGATGGAGTGTACTGATTACTGCTAACATATTTTATTCAAAAACAAGTTTACAGACAAAATATGTCTGTAAGTGTAGGAGCAGCTAACATAAATGAACACACTTTTTTTCTTTTTTTGATTGTATGTTTAATCTTGCTGAAGGATCTTTAATTATAGTTAAGCATAGAATATTACAGAAAAACTTAAGGTTTGTTCAGTATATGAATTTTAACTGATGGTCAGTTGTCTAGGACAAAGTAGCTATGTCCACAGTAGATTAAGTTCAGTTCATAATGTTATGAGAAACCCCAGAAGAAGACACACTCAAGGACATATTTTCACTCTTGTTGCTGGTATATTATGAGAKAATACAGACAAAATGAGCAAACACTGGTAGAAGAGAAAGATAAGGACCTCCATATCTTCATGGAACTGGCTGAAGCAGGACAATAGARCCAAAACAGGGCCTACTGAGTCAAAATGAAGCCATATATGGAAGTGACTTCCAGGAAGATGACCACCAGGGGGTCTCAAAAAGACCACCAGCGACCACCAAAGGGACAGAGGGCACATGCGTGTGAGGGTGGGGTATATTGTAATTAGTTCCAGGAAATGGAATGAATATATATGATCATTTCCTAGAATTTAATGCATATGTAGATAATAGAGAAATAATAAGTTTTAGCAAACACCCCCTAGAACATGCAYGATAGGTGGAGCTATCGCCCGTGCATCCAGCGCTGCAATAAAGTGAATGCCTGCTTCTTAGTACTACATTGGTGTTAGGAGGTTTATTCCCGGTTTTCGGTGACAATAATTCCATATATCAGACACTATAAGTTTTTTTTTGCATGAAAACTTTTCATACAGATCTTTCATCATCTTCCTAAGTGGAACAAATTTCCCATTGCTTTATCTACTTTGCCTTTTAGTTAACCACTTGCTAAGTAATTGCTTGCCAATTACTTTATAAACTCTCGTATGTTTTATTCATTCTAGAATCTTCAGTGAATAATATTTTCTGACATTACCTACAGCACTAAATAATCCACAGTTTATTAGCTTCCAGCACCTTTGGATAAGGGGCCATTTTTTCATTATAATACTCTTATATTAAATAAAATGAAATACAATAAAATAAAACTACTGTCTTGATTAAATGATGGCCTCACAAGCAGGTGTTTCTGAGTCACAACAGAAAAGAAATGAATGTAGAAAATCCTGGGTAATTCAGAGTGCAAAAATAATGCAGAATAGAGGAAGGAAGGAAGTAAGGAAGGAAGGAAGGAAGGAAGGAAGGAAGGAAGGAAGGAAGGAAGGAAGGAAGGAAGGAAGGAAGGAAGGAAGGAAGGAAGGAGGGAAGGAAGGAAGGAAGGAACTAGGCATACTTTTCACAGGTCATATCTTTTTCTTTTTTTCTTCTTTTCTTTTCTTTTCTTTTCTTTTCTTTTCTTTTCTTTTCTTTTCTTTTCTTTTCTTTTCTTTTCTTTTCTTTTCTTTTCTTTTCTTTTCTTTTNCTTTTCTTTTCTTTTCTTTTCTTTTCTTTTCTTTTCTTTTCTTTTCTTTTCTTTTCTTTTCTTTTCTTTTCTTTTCTTTTCTTTTCTTTTCTTTTTTTAATTTGCAGGCTGAGTTCACAGGAGACAGCAGAGGAAGAGAAACCTTGAGGAGACAGAAACCTTGGACAGTGTCAGAAAGAACAATAAATAAGAGATAAGAAGATAAGAGATGTTCTGCTACATGACATAAGCCACATTTTGACCCTCCTCTCAGACTAGGATTTCTGAGATTCACACTTTTGCCCTCTGTGATCTTCACTGTGGCTGCAGTGCTGGCACCTSCCACGGTCACAGAAGAACCATGGCTTCTCTGCTTCAAGCTTTGGTAGGTGTATGACACTTAAAGCCTCCTCTAGGGATGTCTGTGGGCTCTGGTATAGGCCCTGCTGGACCTTTGGACATACAGCCTGGTGCTGCAGTCCCTCTCCTTGCAAGGCCCAGGGTACTCATGGTGAAGCTGTTGCAGGGTGATGTAGTCACACACTGAATGACCACAGACACTTCCACTCCTTGGGTTGTCTCCTCTGCTAGCATCTAGGTAAATTGAGATAGCCACCCTCCCAATATTCCTCTTTTCCTTCTTCTCCTGAGTTCAGGCCATTTTGGGGACAAAAAGAGCTTCATGGGGCAACACCCTCTCTTAGCATTTGTTAGCTGATTCTCCTCTTTAGCTGCATAGCCCTGCTTTTCCAGGTAATGGCCTTTGCATTTTTCATCATGGTGAAATGAAAGGGAGCTCTCCTCAGTAGCCTGGAGGGAAGACAGCCATTACCATCAATAGGTTAATTTAGAGTGAACCTAGAACTTTTCATCTAGGTGAAGCTACCTATTCAAACAGAAGTGCAAAGGAACAGTATTCCCTGCTATTTCTTATGGTCCATTTTGGCAAATTTAATTCCCATTGGAGGCCCTAAAGCAGGCAAAGGCAGCTACAGGGTGCTTTGTTCCAATTATTTCTTGCTTGCTCTGTAAGTCATTTATTATAGTCTAATAACCTATGTTAGAAGCTGTGGCTCTATAATTTTACACAAAGCACGTATAACTTAAGCATCTTTTCCATGTTGTCCTCACAAAGAGGAGTCACCTCTGACCTTCACACTCCGCTAGCTCCTGGCCTGAGAGCTGAAATAGCCAAGCAGGTGGCCACTAGTAACAGTGTTTTGTTATGGATACAAAGTGTTACTTTTTCTAAGTTTAAATACCTGACAAGTTATTAACTGTGCCTGTTGCAACAGTTATTAATTGTGGCAACAAGTTATTAATTGTGCCTRTTTGCAAAGGGTTGTAGGCATACCGTTTTATATTCCAAACTTTCAGTTAATACAGAAAAAGAATTGTATCTATATAAGAAAAAAAAAAATTTATGTTTAGCCCTAGAAAAGTGCTTTGTTTTTTCAAATCCATTAACCTGAGAAATACATAGACTTAATAAAAATAATAATAATAATAAAAAAAACTAATGTAGAACTGCAAGGGCAGCTTCAAGATAGAAGGCAACTAATAAAGAGGAAAGTCTTGACTTGATTTTAGGGCAGTTTGTCAATTTATCATAGAAGTAGTTTGCTGCAACTTGGAAATGGATGCTAATATCCAGATAAGGAAAATAATTAGTAACAAAACTTGAAATCAGCCAAAAGCTAAGGATGTGCAAATCAGTACTTTCTTGCTAAATTTAAAGGGGCTGTGCCAGTTAAAGATTAAGAATTTGTTTAGAATACATCCCATCTAAGCATTAGAATGCCAAGCTGTAAACCAAGGAGGAAAATACTGTTATTTGCTTAGCTGGAGAGCTAACCAAATGGTTTTGTGAACATCTAAGTCACTCATACCAGTCATCCTGGGAGGCTCTTTTAACTGTACCATATACCTGTACTGAGCAATTTCTATCAGCATCCCAATGGTGCAGGAAGGATATGCATGAGCTCAACCAGAGAGAAATGCGTATTATTTTGCACCTACTTCAGGAATTCATTTGGATAGTCCTTGGAGAATCAAGACCACACAGCAGCAGAAATAAATAAATAAATAAATAAATAAATAAATAACTGTATACCCTGAACAACCTAAAGGGCCTTTTATTTTAAATTCTGAGGATAGCTGCATACTATCAGGTGTATCACTTCACTCTTCACTGCACTGCAGCATTTAACAGGCAGATGCATTCCTAACAATCCCAAAGGAGCCAGGGAACATTTACTCCTTATGCCCTCTTCATTGCAAACTGTTCAAACAATTGTAGCAGGTCTCCACTGCAGAGTCAGCCCAACGAAAAGATCATAAAAAGCAATTTTCCTAGACAGCCATTCACAGACCCAGGATTTCTCCTCTGGCAAATACAGCAGTGTGTGGCATTTGGATTCTGCCAAGCTCATGCCCTATGGAAGATAACGGGCAAAAAACTCAAAGCTTGGGAACAACGAATCAATGAATACACAAAAATGCTCGTTTTATCTTCTGAGAATAAAGGAAAGTGCACAGTRACGGAGAACCTTATGGAGTCAAACACAGAAAGAAGAACATTTGCTGGCCTTACCAGTGGTACAGAAATATAAAAGCAATTCACCAGCTCAAGCTAAGCACTTTACATATATTTTGCATGAAAATAAAAAGATTCAAAAATGATCAAATTAGGCTTATTACAAACTAATGCCTCAATTATGGATGATCAGTAATTTATCTTGGGTGAAGGTTTACCTTTGACAAACTTCAGCTCTCATGGAAGGCAATGACATTTCTCCTGAGATAAATGCAGCCACTGTATTGTATTTACCTACCTTTATCAAATGTCCAGCTTTTTATTCTAGTGTATTCATGCATTAGGGAACAGAAAATCAGTGAAGTGATGTCTCTCTTGTTTCTTTGTTAGGGAGACTATATTTGAGAAAAAAAAAAAAAAAAAAAAAAAAAAAAAAAAAAAAAGGCAAGCACATGTAAAAGGAAATGAGAAGGAGACATCTCTCACAAAGCATGTAGGTAAATTTAAATGTTATCCCAGATCTCTACATAAAAATCTATTAGAATATAAAGAGGATGGGGCCAAACTCTACTCGGTGGTGGTCAACAGCAGGACAGAAAACCTTCTTCCCTGTGAGGGTGCCAGAGCCCTGGCACAGGCTGCCCAGGGAGGCTGTGGAGTCTCCTTCTCTGGAGGCCTTCCAAACCTGCCTGGATGCCGCYCTGTGCCCCGTGCTCTGRGTGTCCCTGCTGGAGCAGGGGGTTGGACTGGATGAGCTCTAGAGGTCCCTGCCAACCTCARCCACTCTGGGATCTCTACAGGTCCCTTCCAGCCTCAACCACTCTGTGATTCTGKGTGAAAATGTTATTTTCTAATTACCCAAAATAGTATAACAGTACAGCCTATATAACAGCCTTGGAACAACATCATCTTTGAASGGTTTCCTCCCAGCAGAAATCACTTGGATATTGTCTGTAAATACTGATGGCTCTAGTGAATAGTGTTATAATGGAAGACTAGCTGTATTTGATTCACAGCTGCACTGCATCAGCTCATAAAGATGAAATGTATTACATGGGCAGAGAAAGTAAATGATATATATTATATGCAAAGTGGTAAACTCAGAAGTAGATCCAAATTTTCATGATCCATTCTGGCTGTATCTGGAACCCAAAGAGGACATGCTGAAATGCTTCCACCTACTTTCTTTCCCCCTCTTTTTTTTTTTTTTTTTTTCGATTGGGGACCATCCCAGATCCAGGATTCTGGCACCCGTAATCACATTTCTGACTGTRAAGTGTCCCTTAGCTTACTAAAAGCCTTAGCTCTATCTATTTCTCACTGAAGTAACTCCATGGATGTTCACTTTTGGTTAAAAAAAAAATGTGTATGGCAATAAAGAATTCAATCTCGATGTGAAGTCAGTAAATATACTGCAGATATAGTCTGATGTGAGTGGAAGCAGAATTGGACTTTAATAATCTGACAGCATTTTAAAGGCATCATTTTTCTCTAGAAATCCTTTGTCAGTGTCAGTTGGTGTATTATTTATTCACTACACATTACAAAGCACTTTGCAGACTGGACTGTGATTTCAGTATTATTGTTGAAATTGTCTAAACTAAAAGCTAAGTCTTTAAAATAATCAGTTTTGTGAGTTTGTTTTAGTTGTATCTTTGCCTCTGGAATCTTTCCAAAATCTATAATAGACTGAAATCAGTATAAATTGCCTTCTCTGAATTCCAAAATAAAGGAAGACAAAAAGAAAGGAAGCTTTTGGAAGAAGGCTTAGCAGGTCCATTAAAAAGAACTACAGTCTAAAGAAAGTGTTGCATGGTCCCAGGGAAAAATCATTAGAAGAGTCTTACGGAACACATTGACTTGAAAGTCAGAATTGACAGTACAGAAAACAAAGCAAATAAAAATTAGTGAAATAATTTTTCTTCCTCCCAATGAAAAGGGAAGTTTAACATTTTCTGTTGTGAATGGCTTTCAGAAACCCCCAATATATATCACTGTGCACCCTACCGGCAAGAAACTTTTTACTTAACTGTGTTGTTAAGTAAATGAAAAAAAAGTCCAGTGTAATGCATGAGGCAGCAAAATAATAAACTCATGGTGTGACTGCTTTGAAACAAATGAATAAGGAGATATAATTTAACCATGAGGGGTCATTATTTAGCTTTGGTTCTGTTCATATTAAATATTAATACTGGATGGACGTTATCACAACAAGCCCAGGACAGTTCTGCAGCATTAGGACTRACTGGAAGAGTATAGCTCACTTCCATAATTATAAAACCTCATCCTTGAAAATAAGATGACTTCCTCCAAACTGCCTATTGAAAATGTTGCACAATGTTCCACACAAACTTCTGACATAAAGCATACATTTTAAAGAATAATATCACTCTGAATAAAAGCAGAAATCACTCTGGAGGTGGTACCGCACACAAAATCAAATCAAGCTGCAGTACTTGGGATAGCACCCTAGCACTCTTCCGTTTACTGCTATGGACATAAACTTTGGGAGATGTTGTTCCTAGAGCAACCATGAAGAGCATCCATGCAATTTTGAACCCCCAAAGGCTCTGAAAAACAGAACCCTAAGACTTCTTTTACTGAAAGTYATGATAATCAGGTAGCTGAAAGTTGGATTAATACCAGTGTTATGAGAAACCCTGGAAGAAGACACACCCAAGGACATATCTTCACTGTTGTTGATGGTATATTATGAGAGAACGTGGACAAAACAGCAGGTGTTGCTGGAACATCATGAGAGAATATAGACAAAATGAGCAAACACTGGTAGAAGAGAAAGAAAAAAAGACGAAGATTCCACCGTATCATCGTGGAACTGGCTGACKCAGGACAGTAGAACCAAAACAGGGCCTACTGAGTCAAAATGAAGCCATATATGGAAGTGACTTCCAGGAAGACCACCACCAGGGGGTCTCAAAAAGACCACMAGTGATCACCAAAGGGACAGAGGGTACATGCGTGTGAGGGTGGGGTATATTGTAATTAGTTCCAGGAAATGAAATGAGTATGTATGGTCATTTCCTAGAATTTAATGCATATGTAGATAATAGAGAAATAAAAAGTTTTAGCAAACACCCCCTAGAGCATGCACGATAGGTGGAGCTATCGCCCGTGCATCCAGCGCTGCAATAAAGTGAATGCCTGCTTCTTAGTACTACATCAGTGTTAAGAGGTTTATTCCCGGTTTTCCGTGACACCAGCCTRCATCTTAAGCAGGGGCAGTCTAAATGAAGACTGCTTGATGGGAAGGCAGATATGCTGAGAATAAGGCTCTGCCTGAAATCGGATCCTTTACCCCAAAGGGACTTTAAGAAAGTGCCTTTGTCTGCTTGGAATTCAGTGTTTCATCCCTAATTTGAAAGTTGTTACTGAGTGTACTTTATCCTAAACATGAGCAGACCTGACTTTCCTCTAAGGAACATCTGCATGTGCCTTTATCTATTTGACAATTCAGTAGGTAGAAAACTTACTTATGAGTGTAAAAAATTTCAGTGGCAAAGGAAACATGAACAACTCTTGTCCTTCAATAGCTGCAATACAGTGTTGCCTAAAACAGGTAAGGTCCTTGGTCTTTGTCTTTGTCTTTGTGAGGCCTTTTTGTGAAGGGAGGAGAAGAGGCCTCTGATGGCCTCAGGTGAGGCAGCCARCGTGCCCAGGGAAGCRCAGAGCGGGCACTCGTGCTCTGCGTCATCATGGTGCATGCGGCATCTCTGGGCAYGTCCGGCATGGTGATGCTGGCAGCAGCACTCCGGAGGAAAGGCATTTCACAGGAACACTCTATATGCTCACCTCTATATTATGTCCTATGCTAGCAGTGTCCTTGGGGATTTGCATGTGGGTCAGGCTCTGGCTCCATTTTCTTCACTCCTTCCCACCTGGTATTTAGAAAGCCTTGGTTAAATGCCTCGAGCGTTCCTTTCTGCAGCTGGAGG
>NW_020455687.1:0-2112 GCF_003342845.1 Nothoprocta perdicaria
CACTCACAAGACGCAGCCAGCGCGGCACGCAGATGGTGCCACCTCTGCCACCGACCCCTGCGGCAGGGCAGGAACAGCAGCCGCCCGGCGAGGGCGAAGGCTCCGCTGCTCCTCCTCCTCGCCRTGCCGCTGGCCGGCGGGTCGCGGCCCCTCGGCAGCGCATGGGGCCCCTCGCGCCTCCCGCTGCAGCCCTCCGGCATTTTGTCCCCGGAGCCGCCTGCGCCGGCAGCGCGCAGCCTCCCGCTCCCGGGCTCCGTCTATTCCTGGCTGCCGTCTCCCGGCTTGTTCCCGTGCCAGCATTGTTCTTCCCTGGAAGCGCTCCCCTCCCGCCGGCCGCGCGCTGCCCCTCCGCGCACGGCGCCGCGCGGGCCCCGCTCCGCATGCCGCGGCGGCGCGCGGATGCAGCGCTGTCCCGACACCTCCCCTGCAGCTCCCGCGGCTGCCGCGCAGCCTCCGGGGATCCCGAAACAGCCCTTTTCCTCCCCAAACGCCCTCTGCCCGCGCACGCCCTGCGGGCCAGTGGCGGGAGCGGGAGTCTCCGGAGGGAGCCAGGTGCCACGGCCGGTACCGCCGCACTGTCCAGCGCCGGTACTGCAGCCACCTGCACCGCCATGCACCACCTTGCACCGCTGCACCCTGAGCTGCAGGCCATGCACCTCACCGCTGCACTCACTTGTACTGCTGCAGCATGCACTGCACCACTGCAACCCACACCACTGCACCCTGCTGTGCTGTGCACTGCTGGGCGGTGTCTTGCAGCACTGCAGCGTGCAGCGCTGTGCACCACTGCATGGCTGCACTGTGCCTTGCACTGCACCGTGCACTGCGGTGCTAAGCACCACCACTCCGGGCCTTGCACTGCACAAGCCCTCCGGTGCAAGGCATGATGCAGCAGAGCATGGCACAGTGCAGAGTGCTGCGCCTAGTTGTGCTCTGCTGCTCTGTGCTCTGTGCTTGCACTATGCCTTGCACCATCATGCCATGCCTCAAATTGTCTTGCTGTGCACCACTGCACCATGCCTTGCACTGTTGCACCATGCACCACTGCAGCATGCCTTGCATCGCCGCACCAAGCACTGGGGCACTGCCTTGTACCACGGAACCCTGCCCTGCGGTGCCATGCACCGCTACACCATGCCTTGCAGTGCCGCATGGTGCACGGAACCCTGCCCTGCGGTGCCATGCACCACTGCGCCATGCACTGTGCCACAGACCCCTGCCCGGTGGTGCCATGCACCGCTGCACTGCGCCTTGCAGCACTGCACCGTGCACCACAGTGACATGCCTTGTGCCGGGTCCTGCTGCGCTGCGCCCTGCGTGGCTGCGCCTGCAGCGCTGCGCCGTGCYGCCCATGCAGCGCTGCACCGTGCCGTGCCCCGCGGCCCTCGGAGCAGCCCGGCCGCGGCGGCGCGGGCGCGGGCGCACTCACCTGGGCGTGTTTGCGCTTCCGCCCCGGGCGCCCAGCTTTCCTCATGGGCGTCCCCGGCTCCTGCCTCTCCTCCTTGCTCGCGTTCTCCTCCGGCTCCTCTTCCCCCTGCCAGCGGGAGAGAGGCACAAAGCGGAGGGGACGGTTACGCCGCCCGCGCCGGGGACGCCCGGGCCCCCCGGGGACGCCGGGGCCCCCCCGGCTTCACCTGAGCCCCAGAAGGCGCCGGCGCCGGCACGGCAGGAAGAGGCCGGCGGAGGGGGGAGGACGGGAAGGAGCGGGGGCCGCCGGGGGGGCTGGGAAGGGAGAGGCCGGGGAGGGGATGGGAGCTGGCAGCCGCACAGCTCGCGGCCTCCAGCTGCACCGCGCCGCCGCATTCCTGCCCGGCACCGCCGCGGCGCCCTCGCGGGGCCGCCGCCGCGCGCGCCGCACCGGGCCTGGTGGCGGCCGCTGCATGGCTGCGCTGCACCGAACCCCGCGGCAAGGGTGCCGCATGCAACGCAGGCACTGCACTTGCTGGTGCGTCCGCACGGGATCTGCATGCAGGCTGCAGGCAAGCCAAAGGCACGGCCGGGCGCGCGCACAGGCGTGCTGCCCGGGCACAGGTGCCAGCGGGAGGCTCGGGCACGAGGGGCCAGGGAGCAGGGCGCAGCGGGACGCGGTCCCGGCACCCGCGGCAGCCCCGC
>NW_020455687.1:2488-5252 GCF_003342845.1 Nothoprocta perdicaria
CCGGGCGGCAGGGGCTGGGGCAGCGCCCCATGGGTGTCCTGCTGCTGCAGCACATGGGCATCCTGCTGCAGCGCCCCACGGGCATCCTGCTGCAACGCTCCTAGGGCATCCAGCTGCTGTGCCCCATGGGCATCCTGCTGCAGCGCCCCATGGACATCCCACTGCAGCGCCCCATGGGCATCGTGCTACTGTGCCCCATGGGCATCCTGCTACTGCAACACATGGGCATCCCAATGCAGCACCCCATGGGCATCCCACTGCAGCATCCCATGGGCATCGTGCTGCTGTGCCCTAAGGGCATCCCACTACTGCGCCCCACGGACATCCCACTGCTGCACCCCAAGGACATCCTGCTGCAGCACCCTACGGGCATCCTGCTGCAATGCCCCAAGGGCAACCTGCTACTGCAACACCTGGGCATCCCACTGCAGTGTCCCATGGGCATCCTGCTGCTGAGCTCCATGGGCATCCTGCTGCTGCACCCCAACGGCATCCTGCTCAGCCCCATGGGCATCCTACTGCAGCACCCCATGGGCATCCTGCTGCAGCACCCATGGGCATCCTGTTTCAGCGCCCTGTGGACATCCTGCTGCTGCGCCCCATCACGCTGCTGCATTCCATGGACATCCTGCTGCAGTCCCCGCAGGAATCCTGCTCCTTCACCCCAGATGCATCCCATGGCAGTGCCCCAAGGGCATCCCGTTGTAGCACCCCATATGCACCCAAGTGCAGCACCTGTGTGCATCCCGCTCCATCGCCCCACATGCATCCCACTGCAACCCACTCACATGCATCCCTTGGCAGCACCAAAGGGCACCCTGCTCCACTACCCCACACGCATCCCACTGCTGCGCCCAGCTTGCRTCGTGCTCTAGGGCCCAGCACGCACCCCACTGCAGTGGGGCCCATGTGCATCCTGCTGCAGCGCCCCACGTGCATCCCATTCCGCCACCCTGCAGGCAACCTGCTGCAGCCCCCATGCGCATCCCATTCCATGGCCCCACRTGCATCCCGTTGGAGCGCCCGATGTGCTTCCCAGCGCAGCCCCTGCAGGCATCCCCCTCCCTCACCCACGTGCATCCTGCTCCACCGCCCCACGCACGCCYGCCTGCAGCCCCCGCAGCCTTCCCGCTGCATCTCCTGCAGGGAATCCCTGGCAGCGCCCGCGTGCATCCGGATGCATCCGCCACATGCATCCCCGGCGCTCCGCTCCTGCGCCAGCCATGCGCCGGGCTCYGGCGGGGTCACGCCAGGACAGCTCCGGCTCCCGCTCCGGCTCCGCGCCGCCGCCAGCCCCGTCCCCGCGCCGCGGTCACCCGGCCAAGGCCACCGGCGGCCCCAGCGCGATTCCCGCCCGCCCGCGCCTGCGGCAGCGGCTCCCATCGACACTCCTGCTTATTCCCTGCTCCCAGCTGTGCCAATAAGGCGCTGGACACTTTCCAAGCGGGCGCACGGAGCTCCCGCTGCGAGGCCGGGAGCGGCGGCTGGAGACRGGGAAACGCTCCCCTGTGCCAACGYGGGAAGCGGCTCGRTCCCGGCAAGGATCCCAGGGCGCAGGGACAGGGAGCAGCCCCTTCCCGCCAGCAAAGGGGGGCTCCGGGACAAGGAGCCCGGAGCGAGGCCATGGACGGGCGCGCGGGCTGCCCACGGCACCAGGAATGGGAGCAGCCGCCCCCGCGGCTCTGTTGGCACAACCGGCATCCGGCGCGATCCGGAGCGCCCAGGTCAGCCCCGGCGGAGCCGGCCCCACGGAGCGGCCCCGCGAACGCGGCCGGCCCCACGGCGCCCTCGGCCCCGCTGCTGCACACGGACACGCACCAGGACACGTGTCCCCCTGCGCACCGACGGGACTCCATCCCGGCGTGGGACCCCCGGAGCGCGGGGACACACGGACACGGCTCCGTGCACACGGAAATGACGCCGTGCATGAGCCGCCTTGCACACGCGCCCTTGCACGCATGTCCTTGCACATGTCCTCTTGCACATGCCCCCTTGCACACGTGCCTTTGCACAAGTGCCCTTGCACATGTGTCCTTGCACACACATCCTTGCACAAGTGCCCTTGCACACGCGCCCTTGCACACGTGCATGCTCCGTGCAACACCCTGGCACCACCGTGACAGCCCCCTGGAGCCCCCGGCCCCACCAGCGAGGTGGCCGCCCTCCCGGTCACCGGCGCCAGGGAGGTGACAGCAGGTCCCTGGCGCCGCGTCCCCCCCGCCGCCCCGTGCCAGGAATAGCTCAATCCGCTCTAATCCCGCCCGGCGGCTCAGGGCTCTCCCAGCGCCGCCCCCGCTCAGCCCCAGCAGCGCTGAGCCCGGATGCACTCGGTGCAGGCGCCACCCGGGGCAGCGACCGGCTCCGTGCTGAGCCCGGATGCACTCGGTGCACACGCCGCCCTGGGGCAGGAACCGGCTCCGTGCTGAGCCCGGATGCACTCGCTGCACACGCCGCCCCGGGGCAGGAACTGGCCCCGCGCTGAGCCCTGACACACTCGCTGCACACGCCGCCCCAAGGCAGGAACTGGCCCCGCGCTGAGCCCCGATGCACTCGCTGCACACGCCGCCCCAGGGCAGGAACCGGCCCCGTGCTGAGCCCCGATGCACTCGCTGCACATGCCGCCCCGGGGCAGGAACCGGCCCCGTGCTGAGCCCCGATGCATTCGGTGCACGCGCCCCCTTACCTTGTGCGTGTCGGGCGCCTCGCGGTCGGGCGCGGGGCTGCTGGTGTCGACGCTGCCGCTGGAGGGCATGGCGGGGGCAGC
>NW_020455687.1:6484-8376 GCF_003342845.1 Nothoprocta perdicaria
ATGGGAGCACCAGGGCAGTACCATACATGGGGATGGTGGCACTGGCACAGCACCGTGCACGGGGATGGGAGCAACGGGCCTGCACTGCACAGGGGGATGGCAGCACCATGTCCAGGGCCTGTGGCACCGACGCAGCCCCACACATGGGGCGGCAGCACCGGGGCTGCGCCGCGCTCGGCGCCGGGATTTCCTAGAACTCTTCGGGGACATTTTCRCTTCGAGCCAGGAAGTTTCGAGGTGACTCGGCCCCAGGGCTCGGTCACGTGCGGTGCGCCACGGCCGAACAGTCCCCGCTGCACCCCGCTCCGCTCCGCTCCTCTCCGGCTGGCAGCACCTGTTTCCCTTTCCCACAGGGATTTGGGGGTGGCGCAGAGCGGAACGTGGGGCCGGGTTGGTGGTGCGAGCAGCACAGCACGGCGTGGCACAGCGTGGCACAGAACAGCGTGGTGCAGCACGGCACAGTGCGGCACAGCACAGTGCAGCACAGTGCAGCACGGCACGGTGCAGCACGGCACGGTGCAGCACAGTGCAGCACGGCACGGCACGGTGCAGCACGGCACGGCGCAGCACGGCACGGCGCAGCGCAGCGCGGCACGGCGCAGCGCAGCGCRGCGATGCGAAGCGCGGGGGCCAATCCAGTGGTGACAGCGTCTACGTCACGCGAGGGAAGCAGCAGGCCGAGAGGAACTGAGCTCAGAGGAAAAATGTCATTCGCTCCCGGGGCCGCGCACGCAGCCCGGCACCCAGGAACGCTCGCAAACACCCGGAGAGCCGCAAGGAAACGGGAAGGGAAGCGGCCGYGGGGCCGCGGGGCCGGCTGCCCCGCACCACGGCCCACCCTGCGCTGCCCATCTGGGCGGTTTGGGGCAAAAAATCCCACCTCCCACCGGCACMGACAGGGCTGCAGTTAGGGGTGCAGTTTGGGTGCCCCCGGGGGGAATTCGGCACCTGAATCGCTGCTTTAGAGCGGTTTAAAGTGGCAGCTCCAGCACTGGACTCCGCTTTTCCCTGGCTGCTCCCGTGGGAAGGGGAGAGGCAGCCCCCCCCGCTGCGGCCCCTCGGACGGGCCCGGATAGGATTCCAGCGCGGGAATTTTGCTCTGCTTCCCGGCGCTCCCACCCAGGAATATCCCCAAATTTCCCGGGCTGGGGCGGCCGCCCCGCCGTGCACCAGGGACAGGCCTCGGAGCCGCCCCCGGGTGCCGCCGTCCCCCCGCACCGCGGGCGCCTCAAGGCAGCTTCAAAAAGCAAGGGGCGAGGGGAAGAACGGGGAAAAAGAGGGAAAAGGGAAAAGCTGGAGGCCCCAACGGCTCTCACGGCCCTGAGGCTCCCAGGTTGGAGCGGTGGGAATGGACCCCGGCATGGGGCAGAGGGAGGGGGTGCCCAGGCCCCGGCTCCGTTCCCCGGGACACGGCGACAATTCCCATGGGATGAGGGGGGAGAAGGTGCGAGGGGCCTGGGATGAACCCAGGGTACCCGCGGGCGGCGATGCCCTGCATCTGGGCAAAGCGCAGGGATAACATCCCCAGGAAGGGACCGTGGTGACGTCCTGTGTCCCTGGAAGGGGGCAGAGCTGCACGGTGTCCCCGGGAGGAGGCACAGAGACACCCCGTGTCCTGGGAAGGGGGTCACAGGSATGCCCCGTGTCCTCGGAAGGAGGTCATGGAGACACCCGGTGTCCTGGGAAGGGGTCACGAGGACACCCCACGTCCCGGGAAGGGGCCCTGGGGACACCYGGTGTCCCGGGAAGGGCCCTGATCCCCATGCAGCAATGCCCGGGAAAGGGGCCCGAGGCGCCGTGTCCCGGGAAAGGCTGCGGCGCTGCCCCGAGCCCGGCCCCGTGCGCCGCGGCGGGGGCTCCGGGGCCGGTACCGGGCAGGGGCTCCGCGGGGC
>NW_020455687.1:9771-11517 GCF_003342845.1 Nothoprocta perdicaria
GCCGAACCGAGCCGAACCCGGCCGAGCCGAACCGCGCCGCGCCGGGCAGGGACCGCGGGAGAAATGCGGGTTGTGCCGCGCTGGGACGGCCCGGACCCCCAGCGCCGGGCAGGGCTGCACTGGGGGTGACCTGGACCCGTAGCGCCGGGCAGGGCTGCACTGGGGTGACCTGGACCCCCAGCACTGGGCAGGGCTGCACTGGGGGTGACCTGGACCCCCAGCGCCAGGCAGGGCTGCACTGAGGAGACCTGGACCCCAGCACTGGGCAGGGCTGCACTGGGGAGACCTGGACCCCCAGCACTGGGCAGGGCTGCACTGGGGAGACCTGGACCCCCAGCACTGGGCAGGGCTGCACTGGGGGTGACCTGGACCCCCAGCACTGGGCAGGGCTGCACTGGGGTGACCTGGACCCCAGCACTGGGCAGGGCTGCACTGGGGAGACCTGGACCCCCAGCGCCGGGCAGGGCTGCACTGGGGCGGCCCGGACCCCCAGCGCCGGGCAGGGCTGCACTGGAGGTGACCTGGACCCCCAGTGCTGGGCAGGGCTGCACTGGGGCGGCGCAGACCCAGAGCACTGGACAGGGCTGCATTGGGGCAGCCCAGACCCCCAGCGCCGGAGAGAGCTGTACTGGGGCGGCCTGGACCCCCAGTGCTGGGCAGGGCTGCACTGGGGCCGCCCGGACCTCCAGCACCATGTAGGGCTGCACTGGGGCAGCCCGGACTCAGAGCACTGGACAGGGCTGCATTGGGGCAGTCCAGACCCCCAGCACCGGAGAGAGCTGTACTGGGGTGGCCTGGACCCCCAGCGCCGGGCAGGGCTGCACTGGGGCAGCCCGGACCCCCAGCACCATGTAGGGCTGCACTGGTGCAACCTAGACCCACAGCACCAGTCAGGGCTACAGTGTGGGGCCTTGTGGGGTTGCGCTACACCAGTGCAGCCCAGACCCACAGCACTGGACAGGACTGCAGCGTGGGGCTGTGYGGGGCTGCACTGCACTGGTGCAGCCTGGACCCACAGTGCTGGACAGGGCTGCAGTGTGGAGCCCTGCGGGGTTGTGCTGCATTGGTGCTGTGCTGCCTGCACCACCATGCACAGTGAGCAGGGCTGCAGTGTGGGGCCCTGCGGGGTTGGGCTGTGCTGCTGCATTGGTGCTGGGCAGTGCCCGGCACGGTGCAGTGCAGTGCAGGGCCAAGCTGGGCAGGGCAGGGCTGAGCCCGGGCTATGCAGGGCCAAACTGTGCAGCACCCCGCAGGGCAGCCCTGTGCTGCAGGGGACGGTGCCACGGGGTGCAGCGCAGAGCCTGGTGGTGCTGGGAGCCACCGTGTGCAGCTGCGCTGTGCGCTGTCACACCATGCAGTGTCACCCTGTGCAGTGTCACCCTGTCCCATGTCACCCTGTGCACTGGCACAGCATGCAGTGTTGCACCTTGCGCAGTCACCCTGTGCAGTGTCGCACTGTGCAGTGTCACCCTGTGCAGTGTCACTCTGTGCAGTGTCACTCTGTGTGCTGTCACACCGTGCAATGTCACACCGTGTACAGTCGTGCCGTGCAGTGTCACACCATGCACAGTCACCCTGTGCACTGTCACCCTGTGCACTGTCACACGTGCAGTGTCACACCATCCATGATCACACCGTGCAGTGTTGCACCATGCACAGTCATGCCGTGCAGTGTCACACCATGTATGGTCACCCTGTGCAGTGTCACGCCGTGCAGTGTCACCCCGTGCAGTGTCACACCATGTA
>NW_020455687.1:12578-16771 GCF_003342845.1 Nothoprocta perdicaria
GTGCAGTGTCACCCCGTGCAGTGTCACCCCGTGCAGGGCTCTGCTGGCCCTGCTCTTCAGGCCCACGCCAGCCGCGCGGCGCTGGGCCCGGCCGGGCCGTGCAGGGCAGCGACGAGCAGAGCCGCCGTGCGCGTGCAACACCGGCACGTCCCCGTCCCAAATCACCTCTTTGCGGATGGTCCCAAGCCGGGTGCAGTGGCCGACGCTCCGGAGGGCTGCGCTGCCATCCAGAGGGACCTGGACAGGCTGGAGAGCTGGGCACAGAGGAACCTCCTGAGGTTCCCCAAGGACAAGTGCAGGGATAACCCCAGGCACCAGCACAGAGCAGGGGTGACCTGAGAGGGACCTGGGGGTCCTGGGGACACCAAGTCCCCCGTGGGGCAGCAGGGCCGGGTGGCCAGGGAGGCCAGGGGGCTGCCGGGTGCCCGGGGAGGCTGCGGAGGCTCCTGCTCTGCAGATCTGCCAGCGCGTCGGGATGCGCCCGGGTGCCCCATGCTCTGGGTGTCCCTGCTGGAGCAGGGGCTGCGCTGGGGGAGCCCTGGGGGTCCCTTCCAACCTCCTGGGATTCTGTGTGCCATGCAGCACCAGGCCATGCTCTGATGCACCAGTCCATGCCATGCAGCRCCAACCCATGCAATGCAGCAGGAGGCCCTGCCCAGCTGAAACCCTGATAAAATGGAGTTTTTTGGGGTCCCATCCCCAAGGCCTGGAGGCCGCCTGAGTCTCCAGGGACGTGCGAGGCCCGAGCGGCCTCCGGGCGCGGCTCTCCTGAGAGGGGCTCCCAAGGGAAATCCCTTGGCGGGCTCACAGGCGGGCACGGAGGCACCGGGAGGGCTCGGAGCCGAGTGCGAGGGACGTCGCTCGGTGTCGTGACGAGGGCTGCACCTCGCCGCCGTGCTGGGAGCCCCGGAGCAGCCGCCGTGCTGAGAACGGTGCAAACAGGGAGCAGCTCCAGCCCGTGCTGCAGCAGCTCCCGCCGCATCCCAGCCCTGCCGAGGACGGAGCGGGAATGGGGGGTGTTTCAGTGGGCACCAGGTCCACCCACTGGTCCCGTGGGATGGAGGTGGCAGGGAGGGACTTAGCGGATGCTGCAGTGGGAAAAGCAGCGGCGGAGGATCCTGCATGCAGAGGAGGTGCCCTGGGAAGAGAGGAGCTTCCCTGGGAACAGGCAGCGCGTCCCGCAGCCCCGCGGAGCAGCGCGGAGCCTGTCGACACCCTGGGTGACAGGGACGTCCCTGGCTGCAGGACAGTGGCGCTGCCAGGGGTGGGAAGGGAGCGCGGTATCCTGGTGCATCCCAGTTAATCCTGGGCGGGAAGGGAGTGCAGCATCCCAGTGCATCCCGGGGCGGAAGCGAATGCAGCATCCTGGTGCATCCTGAGAGGGGATGGCAGCATCCTGGTGTATCCCGGGCAGAAGGGAGCGCAGCATCCCAGTGCATCACAGGTGGAAGGGATTGCAGCGTCCCAAGGCATCCCGGCTAAGAAGGGAGCACAGCATCCTGGTGCATAATAAGTGGGAAGGGAGTGCAGCATCCTGATGCATCCCAGCTAAGAAGGGAACACAGCATCCCGGTGCATCCCGGGTGGGAAGGGAGCACCGCATCCCGGTGCATCCCGGCTGGGAAGAGAGCACCGCATTCCGGTGCATCCCGGCTGGGAAGAGAGCACCGCATCCTGGTGCATCCCGGGTGGGAAGGGAGCACCGCATCCCGGTGCATCCCGAGTGGGAAGGGAGCACCGCATCCCGGTGCATCCCGGGTGGGAAGGGAGCACTGCATCCCGGTGCATCCTGGTGCATCCCGGTGAGCCCCGCTGCGCCCGGGGCCGAACGGAGCCTCGGAGCTCCCGGTGCGGGGAGCCCGGTTCGTGCGCAGTGCTGGAAGGCTCCGAGCGCACAYGGGGGCACTGTGAAATAAGGCATTAATTAATGATGCTGGTAATTAGTGCAGYGTTCCCGGCGGCACGGGAAGCCGCATCCCGCCGCAGGGAGCATCCCCGGGCCGCGCGCAGCCGCCCCTGCAGCGCCCGGGGGCAGGACCGCTGTGTGTCCCCGCGTGTCCCCCGCTGCGGGTGGCATTAGTGCCCTATGGGGGAAGGACTCCCGTGTCCCCACGTGTCCCCCCATGTCCCCACGTGMCCCCTGTTGCAGGTGGCATTAGTGCCCTATGGCGGCAGGACCCCCACGTGTCCCCCCTGTCCCCACGTGACCCCGCCACGGGTGGCATTTGGTGCCCTATGGGGACAGGACCCCCATGTCCCCATGTGTCCCCTCATGTCCCCACGTGCCCCCTGTTGCAGGTGGCATTTGGTGCCCTATGGGGGCAGGACCCCCACGTGTCCCSATGTCCCCGCGTGTCCCCCATGTCCCCATGTGCCCCTGTTGCAGGTGGCATTAGTGCCCTATGGGGGCAGGTCCCCATGTGCCCCCTGCTGCAGGTGGCATTCGGTGCCCTATGGGGGCAGGACCCCCACGTGTCCCCGTGTCCCCACGTGCCCCCATGTGTCCCCACATGCCCCCGCTGCAGGTGACATTCGGTGCCCTACGGCGCTGTCGCCTCCTCCCCGCGTGGTGCTGCCAAACCCGGTCGGTGCCGCGCGGCCTCCCTGGCGCCGGCCTCTGCTCCCCAGCGTCTCCAGGGGGGCAGAAATGGGGGTGCAGAGCGCCCCGCTCTGCCCTGCTCCCTGCTCCCCGTGCTGCTGCTGCGGCTGCTGCGGTGCGTGCATGGGGGGAATATGTTCCAATGCGGGGGGCTGCATCATTGCACTTGGTGCTGCACGGTCGTGCTTGCACCGGGGGGTGTCACACAGTTGCACACTGAGCTGCACAGTTGCACTGGGAGGGCCGCACGGTTGCACTCACTGGTAGCACGGTTGCACTGGACAGGGGTGCAGAGTGGCACATGCGGCTGCATGGGGCCCTGCATGGTTGCATGGGGGGGGGTCTGTGCGCAGTTGCACCAGGGTTTGCACACTGCACTGCGGGGGCTGCACAGCTGCACTGGGTCCTGCATGGCTGCATGGTGGAGGGGGTGCACACTTGCACCAGGATTTGCACGTTGCACTGCAGGGGCTGCATGGTTGCACTGTGCCCTGCCCTGTCTTTGCCGTGTCGAGAACCCCCTGTACCCCAGAGCTGCGGGCACGGGTGCATGGCCTCTGCAGCCCCTGCATGCCGGCATGCGTGTGCATGGGTGCAGCAGCTCCATGTGCATGTGACACTGGGCAACGCAGCCCAGCCCCGCGTGTGTGTGCATGGATGCGTGTGGTGCAGCACACACTGCACCCATCTCCGTGCACAGCACCCTGCGTGGGTTTTGGGTGCACAGCCCTCTGAGGCCCCTTGCACCCCACCCCGTGCCCTGGTGCCCCCCGGCGCATGCACCGAGCGGCAGCTCCGCRCCAGGTCTCTGCAGCGGGGCTCACACCGAGGCCACCCTGTGTGCACGGCTGCGGCTGCAGCCGGGCCACGCGTGTGCACATGCGTGTGGGATTGCGCACACACGTGCACAGGCGCGCRTGCGCTGACATGTGCAAATGCGTCGACTTTTGCACCAACATTAACGCATGGAGAGGGGCAAATCCTGAGCCATCCCAAGGGCGTTTCCCCAGCGGTGAGCCCCCGGATTCCTGCTTTCCCGGAGCCTCCGGTCCCTCCGCGCACTGCTGTGATGAGCGGGCCGAGCTCTGCACAGCCCCCGGCCTGCTCTTGCTCAACCCTTTAGGGAAAGGAGCCGTGCTGAACCAACACGGATGGGAAGCGGGAGTGCTGGCACTGGGCTCCCTCCCGGGTGCCACGCGGTGGCCGTGGGCACGCTGCGAGCTCGGCTCTTTCCTAGGGCCCTCGGTGCCCCCCACGGGAAGCGCCCCCAGCCCCGTCCCTCGGTGCTCCCGAGGGAGCCGCCGCAGCTGCCGGGACGCCAAGGAGAGGCTCGGCACACGCAGCCCGGCCGGTGCTGCCTTCCCGATATTCTTTGTTTCCCTGGAAGCTCCCGTAAGCCGCGGGGCGGGCGGGCGCATGGCGCGGCGCTCAGTGCATGCAGGAGGCCGGCGCGCGGCCGCGGTGCCCGCGGTGCCCGTGCTGGCGGGGACGGGGACGGGCCAGGCCTCTTGGTCCGGATGTGGCGCGCTCTTGCTCGCTCTGTGTCCCTCCGTGTCGGCGCCGCTGCAAGGACAGGGTGCACGGTCACCATCGC
>NW_020455687.1:17353-30579 GCF_003342845.1 Nothoprocta perdicaria
TCCCCAAAGGTCATTTCCCCTCCTCCAAAGGTCACTTTCACACCCCTCAGAAGGAATCTGACCAGGATAACCTTTGCAAAGGAGGGGCCCAGGGCTGGCACGGTGGCACTGGAGTGGGAATGCCCGCCAAGCCAGGGGCAGCACCGCCCTTATGGACAGACCAGAAAGGGGTCTCGGTCCCAGAAACACCTTTTTTTTTTGGCCTCTTTTGCGAGAGGAAACCCGGCAGAGGTTTCTCTCCCCTTTCCCAGGTCGTCTCTTATCCCCCTTGGCCGTGCCGGCTCGGGGGGACACAGGGAGCTTCTCCTCGCGGCAGCAGCGCCGGGGGCTGCCGGCCGAGCCCCCCTGCTCTCCCGCCGGGGCTGCTGGCCCTGGCCCTGAGGCCTTCCCCCTTCTAGAGTTACCGGATTGTTTCCCAGCGCGGGCAAGACTTGAATTTCCAATGCAAAATCCCCAGCCAAAGTGCCCGCCGCTTTGGCRTTACCCCTGCCCAAGAGCAAAGCGGCAGCCAGGCACAACAGGGGGGTTCTGCTCGGCACGGGGGCTCCAGAGGGAATTGGGCACGGGGTTGATGCCGCTAACGGGTCCAGCGGCTCCCCGTGCGCTCCCGGCGCCGGCAACCCGAGCCCGTTTGGGCACGATAGGCATCGCGCCGGCGCGCCGGGCGCATTGTCCCCGCGGCTGCGCCCGCGCCTCCGGGACCCTCATCACCCGCCCAGGGCACACGGCGGGTCGTTATCCCGTGTCGTGTTTCCAGCGCCGCGTCCCGGAGCCGCTCCGGCCGCAGCGGGCGATGGGGCGCAACCGGCACAAGCAAACCCTGTCCTGGGTGCTGCTGGTTACGGCAGGGAGGGTCCCCACCCTGCAGCGCTACACAGGGCACCCGGGGCTCAGTCGGCTGCAGTCTGTACAGCGCAGGGCTCGGTGTAACGGGAGCGGAAGGGGCGTCCACACTCACCCGCACTGCGGTGCACTCCGTGGGCCTCTACCTAGCCTGCGGCACAGGGAAAGCAACACGTATGAGGCGGGAAACTCCACTCCGTGCAAGATCAAGCCCCMCACCGCCCCATCCCCGCTGCTCTCATGAGCCCCCTTGCAGGGCTGCAAGCGCATGGAGAAACATCGGGGCCTTGGGATACTTGGAAAAGTCTCCTTATATCCTCCCGGTCCCAGGGAACAGCGTGGAGGATCCCCTCCCTCAGCCTGCTGGCACCCCAATGCAGCCCAGTCCCCACCAGCCCTGTGCCAGTGTCGCCCCCTGACCAAGGAGCGAGCCRTGAGCAAGGATCCCGGCATTTTTCCAAGGATTTCCAAAGGGGGCAACCAAACGGTGCCAATGGAGGGGCTCTCCCGCACCCCAAACCCCACATGGACAACGTCTTCCAGGGTATTGCCTAATTTGCGACGGTGGGGGCAGAAGACAGAGCCAATTTGGAGTGCTCCTCAATTATCTGATCCTATTTAAGGGTATAATGTCCCGGACGGGCATGGGGGTCTCGTGTGGAAGCCAAGGAGCAGGACTGGCCTTCCTGGGAGCCCTGCCCAGCTCCTCGCACTCCCCCCGCCCCTAATTCCCATGCCGGACACATTTGGAAAAAGCCAGAGCGTCATCTCCTAAGAATCTAAAATATTTAACATAAGAGGCTGTTCCAGGACAAAGAGAATCCTGCGATTTAAAGCCAGTGTGATGCTGCCTTGAAAAGCGTTGTTCGAGCTGAGGTCAAACTTACTCCGTATGAACTCAGCATTTCCAATACTGATGGAAGAACCGTGGGGAGAGAGGGCACCTGAGAGCTTGCTGGGCAGGGAAGTGCCAGAAAACAAGCTTTTTTGGGGAGAAACGCGAGCCGCTTTCCGTCATGACAGCCAGAGGGAAAACGTTCGCAGACCATCAGCGGCACAAAAAGCATCAAGCGTTCCCGCCTGCTGGAAGTGCAGCTGGCTCAAGCCCGACAAGCGCTGGGGCCGGTGTGTCCCCACCCAAGGGTGCTGGGTGCGGGCAGGGTGCCCAGGGCGGGCGGGGGTCCCTGGGCTCCCGCAGCGCTGCATGCGGAGCGCCCCTTCGCAGCCAAGCAGCGGCCATGCAGGGGTGTCCATGCAGGGGTGCTGGACGGGGGCGCTGGGACCTTYGCCCGGTGAGTGCACGTGTCCGCGGGCGCCGCGCCGCAGCGCTCRGGAGCGGGCACCCGCCTGGCGCCAGCCGCCCAAACCAGCCGTGTTTGGGGCGTTTCTGCTGCGTCTGCGCTAGCTGCAGCTGCATTCCCTGCAGCACTCGAACTCCTCCTCCGGCAGCACATCCCAGCTGTCTGTGCGTGGCCTTTGCAATGATGTCATCACCACTGCAATGATGTCATCACCACTGCAATGATGCCATCACCACTGCAATGACGCCAACACCACTGCAACGACCTCACTGCCATTGCAATGACACCGTCATCATTGCAATGACATCATCACTGTTGCAATGACCTCATTGCCATGGCAATGACACCATTGCCGTTGCAATGACCTCATCGCCATTGCAATGACCTCATTGCCATGGCAATGACACCATCATCAGTGCAATGACCTCATCACCGTTGTAATGACATCATTGCCATTGCAGTGATACCATCGTTGTTGTAATGACCTCATCACTGTTGTAATGACCTCATCACTATTGCAATGACCTCATCACTGTTGTAATGACACCATTGCCATTGCAATTACCCCATCACCATTGCAATGACACCATCATCATTGCAGTGACCTCATTGCTGTTGCAATGACCTCAATGCCACTGCAATGACACCATCAYCATTGCAATGACACCATCATCATTGCAGTGACCTCATTGCTGTTGCAATGACCTCAATGCCACTGCAATGACACCATCAYCATTGCAATGACACCATCATCATTGCAGTGACCTCATTGCTGTTGCAATGACCTCAATGCCACTGCAATGACACCATCACCATTGCAATGACACCATCATCATTGCAATGACCTCATCRCTGTTGCAATGACCTCAATGCCACTGCAATGACACCATCGCTGTTGCAATGAGGTCATCACYGTCGCAATGACATCACGGCAAAGGCCAGCAGACATGCCGAGAGCGCTCCCGGAGCACGGCAGTGGTGGGAATGGGTGTCTGCAGGTGCCGGCGCTGCAGCGGCAGCGGTGTTGGGGGGCTGCTGCAACCCCGGGCCCTGCACTGAGAGCCCCTGGGGACTCGGAGCCACCAGCACCAACGGGCTCTTACAGCCGAGCACCCAGACCTCCGTTTTACCTTGGTCCTTCCCATTCTGCATTGCTCCTCTTTCCTCTTCATCTTCTTCCTCTGCTTAAAAGAAATGAAGAAAATAAAAAATCATGAGACAAGGGGGTGAAAGAGCAGGAACTTCGGGAACTTCCTATGGGAGGGAGAGGTGGGATGGAGGGCAGGAGAGCAGGTCCCAAGCACAGCCTGGATGGAAGCCACCGTCCTTCCCATGGGCACAGCTCCTTTCTGGAGGGTCAGATGCCACCGTCCTTCCCATGGGCACAGCTCCTTTCTGGAGGGTCAGGAGGCCCCACGTCGCCTTCATTGGGTGAGCAGAGCTTGCAGAGCGCTCGCTGCAGCTGCCCCTCTGTGCACTGCAGCTGTGCCTGTCCCATGCACAGTGTCCCCGTGTCCCCGCGTGTCCCATCGGAGCGACAGGAGCAGCACCCACACCGCGGACAGGAAAGCTGGGCTTCAGAGCCAGGCTGGGCTCGAGCAGAGGAACAGGAAGGTGGCTCATGGAGATGCAAGGTGAAGATCCTGCAGTTTCCCCCCATCGCAGGGCGTTCGGTGACACCCAAGCTCACGGGAACGGTGGGGCCGGCGCCCGGTAACACCCAGCCTGGGGGACGGTGGATCATTATATCTAACTGCAGRTTAGGAGGGTTTATGGCCGGGCTTGTATTTATGGAGCAGCGAGCGGGAGCACAAGGGCACATTCCTGCGTGGATGGCAGCTCCCATCCGGGGCCCCTGCAAGCAGGKGCCCGAGCAGCCCCACGTGGCACCCATGGGTGCACGCAGGGCCTCCCCAGCCTCGGGCACCCGTTTCACCTCCCGTTGGGTACGAACGGTGCACGGCTGCAAGGAAAGGCTTTATGAGCTCGCAGCGCTGCAGCGAGTGCATTTACTGCTCTGCAGCAGAACAGCAGCCTGGTTTACAGCGAGGGCTGCTGCTCTGCAGCCACGGGCACGCCGGCAAGCGTGGGGGCAACAAAAGGCACCCCGCTTTTACCATGCAGCTCGGGGAGCTGCGGGAGGGGGTGCCGCGACGGCAGGCCCGGGTGCAGCGAGGGCCGGAGGAGGCGTCAGCGAGGAGCAGAGTGCCCAGCTCGGGGCTGAATGCAGCATTCCTGAAAGCGGGAGCCGCCTGGAGCACYGAATATGCCCTATTTAATATTTATTCCAGCTGGAGCTGGGCTCATGTGCCTTGTGCTGCGTATTTGGGACTATAGCACCTAATGGGCATTCACTTCAGGGTCTGGCATCCTCGGGAACGCCAGCCGTATAAACGACTTTTCATCACTGAGAAAATAAAGGGAGCCCCTAATCCTGTTGGAAAGGYGGTTTTTATGGCAGATGAGTGCGGGGACGAAGGCTCGGCGCTCCCGCCGCCCCTTACCCGAGTGCAGCTCCTTCACCAGGGACGACACGGTGTCCGTGATGGAGTCGGCGGCCACCAGCAGATCGTCGCGCAGGTTCCTCCTGGCGCCTGCGGGAGCAAAGGGGGGGCACGGGGTGAGCGGGGACGTCCCGTGTCCCGTGTCCCGTGTCCCGTGTCCCRTGTCCCGTGTCCCATGTCCCGTGTCCCGTGTCCCGTGTCCCTCGCGCTGCAGCCCCGCCGGCCGCCAGCCCCAGCACCGCGCGCTCGCCCGCCCGGGATGCTCCTCAACCTGCACGCGCCCGGTGTGATTTACGGGGGAAAACGGCAGGATGAGGCCCCGCAGCTCCGGATTCCGGGCTCCCGCATGCCGGGAGCCCCCACGGGGCACGGAGCCGTGTGTCTCGGTGTGGGAGGCAGGAGGAGGCTGGCACGGTGCAGGGCTGCAGCACGAGCCCTCCCCTGGCATCCAATTATTGCATTAGGGGAAAACATGGGAGATTTTCATCCGGTTTCCTGTGTTCTCCGCTGGCCTCGAATTTGCCTGATTTTTGCCTGATTAATGTGAAATCGCAGTAATTGTGCAGATTGCCTTTCCGGAAGGATCATTCCAGGAAACTTATTACGGAGTCTCCAGGCCATCTTTATTTGCTCTCAGGTCTCCTTGTCTCGCTGCGGAGAGGCACAAGCGGCCCCGCGGCTAGCGCAGGGGGGCTGCAGGGTGGGCTGCCTTTGCATCCCACCAAGCCCAAGGGACAATTTCTTTCGTCTTTTCCAGCATTTTCTTCTTCCAGCGATTTCTTCTCCAGCCAAACAGCAGCAATCRCCTTCCCGTTCGGCGGTGACCTCCGTATTTGAGTATTTCGCCAGGAATATTGGGAGAGAAACCTTTCAGYGCGGCACCACCCTGTTCTCCTTGTGGGAGATGATGGATAAGACGTCACCTCCGGAGGGATTTTCTTTAGGGCCACCSTGTCCAGATCCCTGCGGAGCTTGTGGGACGCTTGGGGCTGGCCAAGGGACTGGTCCCCATCAGCGCGTCACCTCCGCCAGGACAAGGGGACAGACACACATCTTCCCTTTCCTCTTCCCTCCCAACGTGCCATTTTATGTGAATCCAGCAGATGTGGGCAGGCCAGCAAATGCAATCAAACCAGGTGTAAAACACGTGAAACAAGCAGCACTTTKGGGCAGGAACCTTGTCCTGCAGGCATGGTCCTTAGGTGCCGTGCCCAGCGTACCAGCGGCACCCAGGGGCCGTGCCACGGGTGCTGCGTGGGTCCCGAGCCCGCCCTAGGGAGTCGGACGGGACCCTGACGCATGGGAGCAATGCAGGGGCCCGYGGGGAGCCGGCGGCTCCGCGGAGCAGAGGCGGCTGCGGATGGACCCGGGGGTGCCACGGAGCCGCGGGAGGARGAGGAGGCGCCGGACCACCCACGGCACCAGATGGAGCCGGGCTGCTGGAATGTGGCGGCCGCCCCCCTGGAACGGCCTCTGGAAGCGCTTAGGGGGCTGTGGAGCCACTGGCAGGTCCGGGCCGCTCCGACCGGGCCGCTCCGACCCGGCATCCTTCCCATCCCGGCTTCCTTCCCACCCCGGCTTCCTTCCCATTCCGGCTTCCTTCCCATCCCGGCTTCCTTCCCACGCCGGCTCCGTGCTAATTAGAGGTGTCCCCTGAAGCAGCTGATCCTCTGCCACTGCTCCGGGCTCTCTTCCCGCACCTTCTCCCGCTTCCCAGCCCGCGGCAGCTGAAGGCAAATTCCTGTTGGGAAGGCGCTTGCTTTCCAGATGCAGCGCCAGCCCCGGGAAGGGCATCCTCAGGGTGTCTCTCTTGACAGGACGACCATCCACCCAACAAGATCTCCATGGAAAGAGGAGTGTTCCCAAGGACCTGGCAGGACCCACCTGCTGGCTTGGGACAGCAGGACATTAGGGAGACGGTGGATTGCATGGATTTCCTGCCTTCCCTTCCCTTCCTGACAGTGAATTGCGGAAGAGGAGCAGGTTTCCACCTCAAGGAATGTGGCCAGGGAAGGTCCACTTGGACAACCAGGACTGAGGGCAACTTCAGCTAACAACCGGTTGCTGCTCAAAGGGGAAAATAAAGCGGATTTGCTCCRGTGGATGCTCGGGCCCAGGCGGGAATGGAGCTCCTTGTACCCAGTAACCCAGGAACAACCCCGGTGGTGCCGGCGGTACCGGCGAGGCCGGCGCCTCCACCCGCCGCTTCTGAGTCCCCAAGTTGGGAGTTCTGCACCCAAACGGGCCCAGGAGATGAGAAGCGAGCACAAAAGCGGAGCCGCTCCRGTGGCGAGGGGAAGGCGGCGCGGGCCAGCGCTCCTGCTGAGCTGCACTCTTCCCAGCACGAGCACAACCGGAGCAGGTAGCAGCCAAGAACAATGAATTTCCACCTCCCTCTGCCGTGGAAAGGCTCCCTGAAGGCAAAAAGCGCTCATGTTTTGCCAAGCCTCCCGAGATCCTCCCGAGAGCCCAGCCTTCGCTTGCCTCCTCCGGCATTCCCGCAGAACCAAGCGGCCGCCGGCCTCCGATTCGGGAGCACCAGCTCCTGCTCAGCACTGGCTTCAGCAAGATCCATTTCCCCGGATTATCCTCAAATTTTGGAGTTCTTTCGGAGCCCGAAATGGCTGTGCCATGTACACATTAGCTTCTTCTTTGGAAAATAAAAAAGGTTCCTGAAAATCTGTATTTTTTTAAGGCAGCAGCAGCTGAGTACAAGCTCGCACTGCCTACAGCATCGGGGTAGGGACGTGCGTGCCGCCGGCTGCTCCGGTTTCCCCGGCAGCACCGGAGCGGGCACCGCAGGATCCCGGCCCCAGGATCCGGCCGGGAAACCGAGGACCAAGCGCAGCGAGGAGCCGCTAAACCCCGCCTAGGCAGCGCTGGGAACGGCTGCTTGCAGAGCAGCTGGCCAAAAAGGGCTTTTATTCCCTATTTTTTATGAGGGTTCCTTTCTCAAATGCAAAGGGGAGTAACATATAGAAAGAAAGTGAGGTCTCCAACTCTGCTCTTGCAGCTCGCTGCATGGCGATGCCGGGTTCACCCACGTGGGTTTTCAATATAATCAACTGACTTGCAGGCATAAGCTAGCGAGACGGGAGGACGCTCTCCTTGGAGAGGAGATTGCGACGGCGGGAATAGCTCCATAAAGCAGCGGAGAGTGGGAATGTGCCCCCCAAGCCGCCGGTCCTGGGAAGGGGTGCTGGTGCTCACCGTGCGCCGGGGCGTCCTGCGCGGCGGGCGGCTCCGGCGGCGCGTGCGTCGGCGTGGAGGACGGCGACCTCACGGGCATGGGCATGGGCATGGGCACGGGGCGGCCCGCGGCGGGCGGCGGCGACGAGGGTGCCGAGCCCGACGCCTGCGCCTGCGGGGAGACGGCGTGAGGTGGTTTTGCTGCAAGGGAAACGGCTTCTCCAACGCATTCGGCACCGAGCGATGCGCGCGCAGCAGCGGCGGCCGCGGAGCTCTGCGCTGTGCAGCTCCCCTCGCCACTGCCCAAACACCAATAATGCAATAAAACGATAATGCAAGAATATAATTAACAATAATACACATGTAGATGCACCGCAAGAAGATGCCACCAACTGCTCTGCATGGGGAAAAACCCCTAGGATGGATGGAGATGGTGAAGGAGCCTCCTCCATGCAGCCCGTTTAGGGACACCTSCGCTACGGTCTGAGGGACTCAATTTGGATTAGCTCAGGAGCCAATAATGACCTTTGGGAAAAATAATAACACAATTGTCTGCTATTAGGTGAAACAAAGGAATTATTAGGCTTGGGTACCTAGCAAAAGGAAGGAAGGAACAGCGTTTTGCARGGTATGGCAGCATGCTTGGGGTGCGAGCAGCAAACCTACGGCCAGAGCTTGACCAGGCACACACAGGCCATGCAAGGGGGTTATTACCATCTCTGCAATGAGTTTGCAAATCTACTSCTAAAGTCGAGGTTTCCTGCTGTTGTGTTTTCTTCCAGAGGGTCTCGGCAGCTGTTCTCCAATACGGGCAGCAGCGGCTTCCCAAGCAAAGGTGCCCCGGAGCCTCCAGCTCTGCTGGGACGGGCCGCACCGATGCGGGTCCYGGGGACCTCAGAGCCCACGTGCGTGCTCGAAATGTGATTTATGGCCTGCTCTGCTGTTCCCACCTGCGCGCTGACACCGATTGCAGGAAAGCTGCTCGTAAAGCATTACTCGTTAGCGCTGATCCCCCCGGGTTCACCGCAGATCCCGGCCACGCTCGTGTCAAGCCCTGCCCCGTAGCGACGTCSCAGGGGCTTTGGGGCAACCCCGGGAACCGGGTGCCGCTCGGGAGCCGGGCAGGAGCCTCTGTCCTCTGCCAGGGCTGTCCTGGAGGCCCGCGGAGCTGCTAAATGCGCCGCGCGGAGCTGCTCGCGGGGCACACGGCCGCTCGGAGCCCCATCAATAATGCAGCGCTTTCCAGAGCTCAGCAAAGAGTCTCGCCGCGCCGGTCCCTGCAGGGCAGGACGGAAAATTATATCCTTGAGATGGCTGCTAATTAAAGAGAGCGCACGCGCGGCCCCGCGACTGCATCTGCCTGCACCAAGAGGTAAAACCCAGCCTTAAATACGGCCTGAACGTGCACTAACCGTCAGCAGTGCCTGGATTAGCTCGGGCCGTGGAGAAGGAGGCCACGGCCAGCACGTGGAGGTGCCAGCTGGATCTGGAGCGGGTCCGCAGGCTCTGCAGCAATTCCCTCCTTCCCTCCCAAACCAAGTGCCACTTAGAGCAGGGGAAAAAGCCCAGGCCTAAAGCGGGAGCTAAAACCAGAGCCCAAGCACCCTAAACAGCCACATCCAAGGCAGGGGCCGAGGTGGCAGTCCCCTTTCCCCAAGGCGCTAGCAGGAAGCGTTTCACGTTGGGGATTTGTCACCTGCTGGYTATGGGACCTCGGTGCACGTTGCTGCTCATCACCTGAGACCTGTTTACAGCGGAGGTGTGAGAGCGGCTAGAAAATGTCTTTTCTAATTCCTTAAGAAATCAGAGGGATTTCTTMTTTGGAAAAGTGAGAGCTCAAGTAATGGCATAAGGTTCGTTACCGACCTCTCCCCCTAGCAAATCTGCCTGGACTATAGATGGCCAAGTTTAAGCCGAGGAGTCAAGCTCAACCTCTTCCACACAGTTGTCCACACAGGGCTCCTGCAAATGGGATCCTGGGAGCAAAAGGAGACCTTGAATCCTGGAAACCTCCATCCTCATGGGCTGAAATCTGGGAGCAGGTTGTGGATTATGGAAAAAAAAAAAAAAAGGTGAGTTTGTTTGGTCTACATTGCTGCTCAAATACCAAGGTAGGAAAAGGAAGAGTAGTAGGCAGAGCCATCTTCACATGTGGGCTGCCTTCTTGGCCGAGGGTGGAATGAAATGCAGCCGCAGAACCACAGATTGGCTGGGGCTGGAAGGGACCTCTCGAGATCACCACACTCTTCCACCAGGAGACAACTGAGTCCTGAGAGCAACTTCATTAAAAAGAAAAGAGGAAAATGGGAAGTGTTCTAAAATACACACATCTTTCCTAAAAACTTCAGTATGAAAAGACCTGTTTTCACTGGAACATAGCACGCTGTCGTGCATCTCTCCATGCATCCATCGCATGGAGGCAGCGGCAATCACCACTGAAAGGACAAGAGTGGCACCGAGCGCACGGAACAACCAACCAGGAACTCGGAGGAGGAAAGGAAGGACGGAGCGAATCTGCAATGATGCATTCCCAAATTGCTGGAGCCATCAGGGTGGGTGCAGCCTCCGTGCCCATTTCCAGGGACTTTGGGGCGTTGGGAGCCGCGCACGTTGAGGAGCACGTTGAGGAGCACGTTGAGGAGCAGGTTGAGGAGCACGTTGAGGAGCATGTTGAGGAGCACATTGAGGAGCAGGTTGAGGAGCAGGTTGAGGAGCAGGTTGAGGAGCACCTTGAGGAGCACGTTGAGGAGCACATTGAGGAGCACATTGAGGAGCACGTTGAGGAGCACATTGAGGAGCAGGTTGAGGAGCAGGTTGAGGAGCACGTTGAGGAGCAGTTGAGGAGCACACTGAGGAGCACGTTGAGGAGCACGTTGAGGAGCACATTGTGATCATGTACCGCCGAAGCAGCAAACAGGGCGGTCTGCAGAGACGGGATGTTCTCCCCGCGAGCCGGCACACAAACAAGCACTCGGAGGACGGGGAGAGGGGGTTCTCAGGGCTGACGTGGCTCTCTAGTTCCTGGTAAGCCCTGTTTTCCTCTAATTCCAGAAAGAAACCCCAAACAACGCAAAATCAACCTATTTTGCGTCCTGATCTCTCTTGTTACGCTCACACGCTGCCCACGCTCCCGAACAAGGCTGTTTTCTCTCTGCTTCCAGCCATACGAGGTCCCACGGCAGAAACGTCGTACGTGGAAACGGCGATGCAGGAGCTCTTGACAATAATTAAGATGCATGAATAAAGCAAAAAGACGTCAGGATGCACGAGCTGCCTTYGACGGGGGCTTCCTCTCCATTAGTGCTATGGACACTGCTCCAGGGCTCCTGGCCACACGTGGCCTATGGGGCCTCCAGGGAGACCTGCAGCTCCAAGAAGCCCGGGAGATCAAAGCCTTTGGTTTGATCTTTGGCCGCCGAGCACCCAAATGATCCCAGGAGGAAAAGGCTCCCGCCCTGGAGGGTCACGTTGCCTCCCGGGAGAGCAGCAAAGGCATCTGGTGGCCACTGGCAAGCGTGGAAGCAGAAGGACGCGGCGATCCCGAGGCGCTGGGGCGCGATGGCCCGGAGCAGAGGWTGCGGCGGGAGGAAGGCCCGGGTTTGATCGCACATGTGGGCTAAGTGAAGCGGAGTGGCGCGGGGCGACGACGGACGGGCTCGGGAGCCGCTTCCACGGCTGCGTCCGAAGGCACCGCGGAGGGCAGAGCAATAAACGAGGCTCGCAGCCTTCCTGCGATGAAGACCGCAGGCGAGGAGGAAGGGGGCAAGGTCGCAAACCTGGAGCTACGGCCGTGCTGGGGGGTTGAAGGTGTCGGCGTGGAGAGCAGGCGTGGGGCTGCTCCATCCACGGACACGCTGCTGCCCCGCAAAGGGAGCGCAGACGGGTCGGCATGGGAGCATGAAGCCCCATCCCAACCCGTTGGCCAAGGAAGAGCCAAGCGTGCAGCCACGGAGTGTAAAACCCCGGGAGGGGACACGTTCCTGCTGAAACGGCACCAAGGAGGACACAGATGATGGATTTCAGCTCGGGAAAATAACTCAGGAAACCTCTGACCCAGCACCTGAAATGTTTGGGCGCTGACTTAGATTTATTGGCGCAGGTTTATCGAGTCTTATATACACTAGTTCGGAGGTTTAGCTTAACAGAACCGTAGTATTTCCTGAAAAATCTGCAAGAGGGAAAGCTCTGGCCCCTGCATCAAAGAGAGCTGAGCAGAGCTACAGGAAGACAGGACCCTAATAGCTTTTAATAGATACACAAAGCGCTCTCCAACCATTGCTTTCCTCGTCACCAGGGTTTGCCTGTGGTCAAATTTCCTACAGCCATCACAACGGAGGAGGGTTGTGAAGGAGAACAGGATCCCAAAACACTGAAACTTAGGCAGGAAGGGACCCCAGGAGGGTCCAGCCCAAAGGACCTTGTTCGAAAATGCACCAACATGGAGATTCCACCATCTCACCCGGCRACCTGCCCAGATTTTCACCTCTCTCACGGGAACGAGTTTCACGTTTTTCCCTTATATCCAGGCAGAATTTGCCCCCCTGTGACATTTGCCCAAATGACCTAGTCCAGCAAGAGCCCTGTTCAAGGAGAAGGTTGGACTAGAGACCTCCAGAAGGCCCTGACACCCAACGCTGATAGAACTTCACGGTTCTAATTGATAGAACTTTTTGGTTCTATCAATGTTTCACTGAGAAAAATTTGTTCTCTAAGTAACAGACATTTAACTCAAGACTTTTTCTTCAGTAAGGAGCAGAAGGGAGCTGCAGATAAAAGCCATGGTGCATAGACATAAAACCAAAGATCCAACGTGGCTCAGATGAGCGAATTAGACAAGCAAACATCTCATCATGCCCCGAATAAATTTATTCCACGAAATTTGGCAGAAAAAGAGCGAAAGTGGGACTCGGAACACATGAGGTGTTCTCATGCTCACTCCTACATCTGTTGGGCAGTGAATGAAGCAAGCCGGGCTGGGTGAGCGGGCACCCGAGGCAGAGCGCGGGGCTGCTCTAGGAGGCCAAGCGGGGCCGGGCTCAGCASATGTGCTCGGCGCGCGGCCGGCTCCCTCTGCCCTCGTTGGAGGTGACGGGACGGCGCTCGAGGCCGGCGTGCCCACGGCCAGCGCCGCGGCTGGGCGCCTGCAGAAGAGCCTCYGTGAGGAACCGGAGCTCACCGCGATGCTGGAGCCACTTTCCAGCCTCTCCTTGCCCATGGGCGCTCCCTAACGATTGGGTTGCTCGCTCCATGGCCACCCTGGCCTTGCTCGAGCTCTCCTCCCACCCAACCCGCTCACCAAACCTCATGTAGAGCAGGAAAGCAGAGCAAACCTGGAGCAGGAAAGCAAGGCAAACCTGGAGCAGGAAAGCAAACCTGGAGCAGGAAAGCA
>NW_020455687.1:32508-33428 GCF_003342845.1 Nothoprocta perdicaria
GGAAAGCAGAGCAAACCTGGAGCGGGAAAGCGAAGCAGATCCTCGCTTTGTGCAGCGCCCAGCACGCAGCTGGCAGGCAGCAGCTGCAGGCAGCCCCGCGCGCGCGCTCGGCCCGGCCGCGCCGGCAAGCCTTCGCACACACGGACACAGGAGCCCCGGGCTGCGGCGCATTCCCGGGCTCGCGCTGGCCCGCGGCCAAGGCAATGCAGAGCAGCGGAGGGGCTGGGAACGGCGAGCCGAGCCGCTCCCGGCCCCSGGGTCACGTCTGTTTGGGAAAGCCCTGCACCAGCGGGGCAATTGAGGAGCACTGGGAAGGGTCAATGTTCCAGCAGAGGGAATAACGCGGGCGAGGGCGGCAGGGTGCCGGCTCTGCCCCCACAGCGCCCCAGCCGGCCCCCGTCCCTGCCTCGCGGGGCACCAAGGCCACGCAGGCGGCAGATGTTGGACGAGCTGCTTGTGCTGGAAGCAGGCCTTGCCGAAGCGCGTTCGACTTCCTTCCTGGAGAGGATTATGAATCTTATTGACAAGGGTAATTACAGGGAAATGATATCCTCCATAAGGCGTTTGATTTAGGGACAGCCTCGGGCCAAAGGGCGCCGCGGAGGAGGCCGCGGAGGCGCCTGCTGCACGGGCTGGGGTGTGCGGGGCGCGGGACGGCACCGCGGGACGGCAGGGCCCCGCGGGAGCGTCCCGCGGGAAGCGGAGTGACGGCACGGAGACGTGATTCCTGCAGCCGCCCGAGAGCGAGGCATGGACAGCAGGAACTGTGGAGAGAGCTGCGGGAAGGGCAGGAGGAGGCTCCGTCCTCTGCGGCCGCCCCGGCCGCGCTGGGGATCTACGCACCCAACGCTGCCCGTTGGGTTTGGCTTCCAATGACCTCCTCTTCCAGTGACCTCCTCTTCCAGTGACCTCCTCTTCCA
>NW_020455687.1:35893-63702 GCF_003342845.1 Nothoprocta perdicaria
CGGGCAGGGCCCCGTGCGGCCGCGCACAACGTGCCACCCCCTGCCCTGGCCGCCATGCAGGCTCCCCCTGCCCCCCCGGCCCTTCCCGCACACCGGAGCGTCCCGAGGGATCCCAGGGCCCTTGGGGACCCTGTGGTGTCCCCTGCAGCCCCCTGCCCAGCCCTGCCCCCCAACACGAGCAGGGCTCCCCACAGCCCCCTGACCCCCAACACGAGCAGGGCTCCCCACAGCCCCCTGCCCAGCCCTGACCCCCAACACGAGCAGGGCTCCCCACAGCCCCCTGACCCCCAACACGAGCAGGGCTCCCCGCAGCCCCCTGCCCTGACCCCCAACACGAGCAGGGCTCCCTGCAGACCCTGACCCCCAACACGAGCAGGGCTCCCCGCAGACCCCAGCCCTGACCCCCAACACGAGCAGGGCTCCCCGCAGCCCCCCTGCCGCCCCGCGCAGCAGCAGCCCTGGGGACAGGACAGTCCCTGTGGGGCAGCTCTGGGGGCTTTGGGGGGCTTTGGGGTCCAAGGCATCACTGCACAGCGCGTCGCCGAGCTCGGCCCCTGCCCAGAGCGTTGCCCCTGCCGTGCCCAAAGGGGACACGTAGATGAGAATGGGAAGTGTCCCAAGGTGACCCAAATCCACAAGCATTAGAAAGAAAACAAGGGCAAGGACCCCAGGCTTTCCAAGGGGAAGGGCCTGGGAAAAGGACCCCAAGCTTGGAAGAGCCATCTGCCCTAGTGGGATCAGGAGCGTGGACATGGAGCGAGTCCTTCACCAYGTTGGTCCAACCTGGACATCTACTGAGTCCTTCACAACACTGGTGCAACCTGCACACAGAGTGAGTCCAGCACACGTCGGCCCAACCGGGACATGGAGTGAGTCCTTCACAGCGTTGGCCTAACCTGGACATGGAGCAGGTTCTTCACAATGCTGGCCTAGCCTAGACACGGAGCGAGTCCTTCACGACATTGGCTCAACCTGGACATGGAGCGAGTCCTTCATAGTGCTGGCCTAACCTGGACATGGAGCGAGTCCTCCACAAGGCCAGCCCAGCCTGGACCTGGAGCGGGTCCTACGCGATGCCATCTGCAATCCCATCTCTTGTGGAGCCCTGGCTGCATGCAGGCACCTTGAGGAACACGCCACCTCCTTCCAAGCTCCCCTCATGATGTGGTCACCCATGGGAGGGTGCCCATGCTCCAACACACGGGTAGGAAGGGTGCAGGCAGGAGACAACGCCAAGGACTGCAACCACCACCATTGTCACACCATGTCTCAACACAGAACTCGTCTCCTTGTCATTTCATCTGCTAAGACCAGCTTGTTCCTCCCTCCACGTGAACGATCCTGCTCTGCGTGCAGCCTAAGGGAAGAGCTGGGTTTGCTATTTCCCGGGCACGGTGCAGCAGCTATTCTGACGGAAGCCAGCTAGATACCTGCACGAATGAAGAGCATACGGAGCGAGCACCAGCACTAACGGCTCTCTGATCAGATCCAGCTCCTAAAGCCACGTATTGATCCCTCTTCAGGAGGCTATCAAGCTAGAAAGAGGGTATATAAACTAGTTTGCACATGAACCTGGAAGCAGGCGAGGACCTGCGCCTCTGCAAGGGAGCTGGACACAGACCACAGTCGTGTCTACCTATGTGATGGACACCAACAAGCGAGCAGCAGCCTGGGGGTCTCGGCGAGCGGCGTCCCCTTTTCACGGAGCACCAAGACGTTTCTGACGCTTGCAGCATTCGGTGGCCCCTTAGACAAAACGATACCCACGAAGAAGCACAAAGCTGAACACTGCACAACGTGCAAAGAGCACTGAGTGATGGGACAGGCATTGCCAAGGACACGACCAGGAGAAGGGAGCTGCACGAGTGAGAAACCGCGGAGACAGACTGTCCATTTTTGACCAAGAGGCGGGCATGCGGGAGCCAGGAGACGGAGCCACGAGGCGACGCTGAGCCGAGGGAGAGCGATCGAGGAAGTGCCCGAGGCAGGACGCACCAACAGAGCCGGGACACACCTGCTCCTCGGATCTGCTCTGCGCAACGCGAGCCAGGACGGGCCGGCCAGCAAGGGCAAGAGCTGCAACCGGTGATTAGCTCCCTCGGGAGAAGGGAGCGGGTCCTGCTGCGCGGGGCCGCGCGGCATTCCTYGCGGATTCGGCTGCCTTCCCGTCCTAATGAGGCGCACGGAAAGAGCTGCGCTCTGGTGAAACTTCCTGAGGGCATCGAGGGGAGGATGAATCGTTAATGGGGAGGAAGATCACAACACGAGACACRCGGAGCTGCACGAGCTTGGAGAGCAGAACGACGGGAACGGCATGAAATGCAGTGGTGCAAAACAGAAGCTTCTAAACTAATAGGCAAGCATTTTTAATGGATCARAGTCAACAGGAGAAGACCCGGGCAAACGACCTGATCCCAGGGTAGGTGCTTGTTTCTGGGACGGTGCAGCCCCAGSACACACATCCAAGGGGTTGCCATTAGTATTTTCTTATCCCCAGCCTACAAATGTGGACGGGACGCTCTGCACGACACCACTCTGCTTCCCATCCGCGCCACGGCAACTTTTAACCAGGAGTAAAAACATCATTGCTGCGTAAGAACAACTACATCGTAAAACATCAAGAGAGATATATATATAAAAGTGCCTTGTGTAAAGGAAAAAAAATGTGTGTGGGTGGTAGCACATCTTCCTAAATGCTCTTGCTTTAGCTGTATTGCTARCTCAAAACTCCGGTATCGTGAATGCATCAGCTAGCTAAGACACAGGCAACGAGTGTCCACAGCATCGCTCGTAATATCACAATAAATATGGCACTAAATATCACAGCAARCTATGAGTAGCGTGGGCTCTCCTTTGAGCACTTCCTTGCGAAGCACAGGAGAGACGTTGCCTGGTGGGAGCGGGTTTAAATTTGAGCCGGGTCTGCAGGAGCTCCTTCAGGAACGCTGCTAACATCCACCAAGCCTAGAAATCACCGCTTGTCTTCTACAAAGGGCACCGCGTCCAGCGCAGAGGAACTACTTTGGACTTGGCCGAGGTGAACACGGATGAGATCATGGATGGTGTGGAAACGGGGGCTTGTGCTGGGAGCGGATTTTTATGCCTTGACTGCAGTACTGCATTACAATGCCGCGTTTCACCCTGCTCTCTGAAGACACTCGCTTCCAAGGGCAACATGCTGCATGACTCGAACTTGAGAGTCCCTCAAGAGCTGCCTGAAGATTTTTTTGGCTTAGAGATACCTCTTCTTAATAAATCCTAAAGAAACGGGGAATTCCGCATGTTAATATTTCCCCCAGACAATATTAGCAACGAAAAGCACAACTCCACGAGGTGGCCRAACACTAAAACCAGGCAAAACAGCGGAAAAGCTGATGATGGATTACAGSGCCAAAACCAAAGGAATCTGCCTGGTGATAACTCCGAGGACCTTGCAGTGGGCTGCTGTGGTACGGAGAAGTGGAGGTGATAAGAAAATAGGGCGGCAATGGGCATGGTGCTGGAGTATGTGAGCGAGATACTGCTGGAGACTACGTGGGGCAATGGMGATGGGGAAGGAGAAGGCACTCCAGGAACCACCCCCCGCTAAAAACCCACAGAAACACAGGGAATATTTAAAGACAGGGGGACGTGACTGACGGTGGCAGGCTCGGGGACCGCTCTCCTTGCTCAGCTTACCCAGGAGAACTGCGGCTGAAGTGGGGAGGCRGCTCTGGAGAGCATCCCGCTGCCCACGCAGCTGGGGCAGGTTGTGCAGGACCCTGTGCAGACGCTCCCCAAAGGCTCAAAACGCGCACACTGATGGGATGGGGATGCTGGATACCAGGGATGTCCAACCGGGCAAAGGAACGTAAATACGAACCAGTTGGAAGCGGAGGCCTGAGCCGCACAAGCGCAACTGAGACAAGGCATTTTGCAGCGGCGTGGGGATGACGACGTGCACTGGGATAACTGGGAGGACTGGCAACACAGGCGAACGGATTCCCTGCTTCATCAGCTTTTCACACGCAGAGCCACTTCTGGCTAAGCAGATTAGCACAAAATGGCTATTTTTGGTTTCAATATGGGGCAACTCAGTGAATTGCAATGAYAGAGTCCTATGATATAGAGTCCTATGATATAGAGTCCTATGACACAGAGTCCTATGATATGGAGGAAGTCAGACCACCTCATCTAGCGGCCTTCAGACTTCAGGAGCGGTCAATGGAAGCTGGTTTCCATGGTGGACATCCAGGCCAAATCTTGGGCCCAACCAGACCCAGGCCATCTTGGGCCAGACCATCTTGGTTGGGCCAGACCATCTGGGTTGGGCCAGACCATCCTGGGCCAAAGAGTGGAATGGAGATAAGGGAGACTAAAAGTCTCCAAGCCAAAATGACAAGGAAGCCAAGGAACAAGTGCATGGACGCTTCCCTTAAGAACATTATTTGGACAGGACAGCCGGAGGGCTAAAGGTATTTTGGATGGCAACGTGAGGGCACCACCAAGCTCTGCAAGACCTGCCTCGTCCCCAAGGGTTTGGCCCCATGTGCTCACGGTGACTCCTYCGGGGCCATCTGCAGCTGGTTCCTCAGCGTGGCGAGCGCAGGCTTGGAGATGCCTTGGATCTAACCCATGGGTCAGCTCCGATGCTGTCCATACCGCGTGTCACATMTTGTCCTGTGGGGAACCGGCTCAACCATCAAAGCGCGGATTAAACACGCGAACAGAAGGAGCGCCGTGCAACTGGCATGTGCAGCTTAATTATAACGCCTTCAAACATCCGAGGAGCTTTGTGATGCAAATTGAAATGTCTTCRGAGCGTTAAGGCATTCACTGAGAAGCGACTGGCCCAGCTTGGGGGGCTTTTGAAACCAAAAACGTTTTCTAGAGCCAGACAACACAAACTTGGAGGAATGTGTAAATAACAGTTGTAAGGGACCGGGAATCTTCCCAAGGACTCCAAACACTTCACTCATTTAAAGAAGTCTGCTTTGAGGAGAAAGATATCTCCTTTATGGAAAAAGAAAATACATGACAAAAAAATGCATTAACAGACTGCTGTTGTTTCAAAAGAGAAAACCGTGTCCTGCAGCACCATGTAACTGCTGAAAAATCAGATTTCTCCAAGTTTGGTCTGTTATTCAATAAGGTTTGGAGAGAGGCAGCCAGAAACACAACTCTCAAGTCAAAATCTTCTTTGAGATCYAGCACCTAAACTCGCCTCATGGTTTGGATCACCTGTGTGTCCAGCTCGACAGGAGCGTGAGCTGCTCTCCATCTCCCAGCACGTGCTGGGGGGCAGCAGCAAATGCGGCCAGCGGGGCGACAGGAAGGCTCCTCGCAGGCTTCCAGAGCCTCCTGCTCCAGCTGGAGCGCTCGGAGCCCCACGCTGGCCTGGAGGCTTCCAAGGGTCCCTCCCGGCATCCGCGTCCTCCGGGCTGGATGCAGGACACACTGCATGAATCACCCCGTGCAAATCCCCAGGGCTCCATCCGCGAGCGAGGAAGGACCGTGAGCAATCCGCAACAGGCACCTCCTGGTGCCACGAGGATTACSCAAGTGCTGCAAGTCATGGAGCGCAACCTCTCGTAACGGGACCCCGYGGTGGAACCACGGAAAGGGGAAGAACGTTACCACGTAAAGGAGAACATCATCAATTCCGCTTCCAAATTGAGCCCTGGAGCTTCCACTGCTGCGTGCAAACAAGAACGAACTAAAGGTGTGCGCCAGTGCCAGGAGGARCCCCACGGGCCGTGCTGGTGGAAACTGTTGGTAATTGGAGCTGAGCGCTCGCTTTGCCGAGACGTTCCGGCGAGGAGGCTGCTGCTGCTGCTCCAGCCTCTGCACGAGCAGAAGGCGCTGGGTGCATCCGCGAGGTCACCCATCCCGTGTGCAGATCGGTGCCTGCCGTGTTGGGGAGGACGTGCGCAAGCAGCGGGGCGCGCGGGGCTGCTCCGGACCGCGGGAGGTGTGGCGGGAGGCTCGCGCGCGCTGCGAGGAACGGCAGGCCAATGAAGACAGAACATGGGCCAGGACAGCGAACTCGGGAAAATATTTAAATTCCTCGTGGCTTCCATCACTTCCTGGAAYGTTTCCCCCCGTCTTCGGCAGCCCTCGAGGACACGGGGGACGGCGCTCGGGAAGCTCGGGGGCAGTCCCCGCCAACACAGGTGCTGCTGGAGCGGCCGGGAACGTGCCGGAAYGACGCGGTACCCACGAGAGCCACGGGCACCCATCTGCACGTCGAGGGCGCTGACGCAGCGCGAGGCTTTCCGGGAGCTGAGTTGAGGTTACGATGGCTGCTGCTGCTCCGAGCGCGGGGACGTGAAGCTCTCTTTGGCAGCCGGTCCCGGGCAGTCTGCGTCCAGCCCTCCAGCTAAGCTGCACGGGAAGCTCGCTGCCATCCAACCCCTGCATGCTTGTGGAGCAGCCGGCGCTTCCATGAGAGAGCCAGAGCCCTCGGCGATCCGTGGGCAGCCAGAGCCTTTGGCTGCCCAGGGAGGCTGGGGAGTCTCCTGCTCTGGAGGTCTCCAAAAYCCGCCTGGATGCCGCCCTGTGCCCCGTGCTCYGGGTGTCCCTGCWGGAGCAGGAAGGGTGGACTAGATGATCTCCAGAGGCCCCTTCCAACSTTGAATATTCTGTGATTCCGTGATCCCAAGGGCTCCACACAATGTTCTGCCTTTCTCTCCACTCTTCCTTTGCGAACTTTTATGGCCCTGCCTGCAAATCAAGGAGAGCGATGGACACTACTCATCCACGGGCCATGAGAGATGGACACTACCCATCCATGGGCTCCACTCTGGTGAGCGCTGGGGCAGGCAGGGCTTTGGTGGAGCCTCGCTGGGCTCGGGGAGGCCATTTCCTGAGGCCACAAGGCCCCACGTGTCCTCCAGAGAGCTGCTGAGCCTACCTCAGCCYGACTTGCTCTTGGTAGGATTAGGTAGGGAGTCAGGAAAAGCAGCTTCCCGGGCGAAACGCGGCCGTGGGGAACGGCCCCTGCGCTCTCCTGGCACCATCGCTGTTAGAAGCGTGGAGGTTCCCAAGCTCCACGGCCTCTGCTGCTCCCGGTCTCTAGGCTTKGCCTGAAGGCACATGCTGATCTTCCTGGGCATCTCCTCATCCTCAGCCTCTCCCGGTGCAAAGGCCTAAATCCTTAGCAAGTCCCACTCTCCGTCCCATTTTCCTTCTCGAAAACCAACACGGGCTGCAAAACCCTATTCCTCCCTTTCAGCAAACCGRATTAGCTACGCACGTGGATGCTCTTATCCCACAGGAACATGCTGAAGACCAACCTGCAGTTCCCCGAGATCCGATCGGGAAACGGGCCACACCRAGACCAAACGATGAGCGCAATAAAGAAAAGAAGAGTCCTAGAAATTGTCGGAGCTCCTTGYTCTGCAATTGCACAGACTTTCAGCCCCCGGGAGCACGCCCAGCTGCCACGGTTGGGGTCTCCACAGACTCTCCAAACCCGCTTTGAAGGTGCATGAAAGGGACCGTGCAGCACCCTGCCAAGGAGGGACCTCCCACGAGCCAAGTGTTAAATGCACGAGCACGAGGAACCCTCTCCGGACACGATCTCTCCTGGAAAACATTCCTGCCGCCAACGGAGCGTCTTGGAGAAAACCGGTGCTCCACGTTCCAGCCCCCAGATCCTCCCTCCCTTTTCCTGGCACGCAGGAGCGGCTCCGGAGAGGAAAACTCGCTTTCACGCTGCTCTCTAATTTCCCCTTTACTGCAAAGTTAAAACAAAAGTCTATAAATAGCGCCGAGGCGCGCGTCCCGCAGCACCGCTCGCCAGCACGGCGGCACGAGGCGAGAGCGAAGCGGAGACGGCGGCAGCGCCGACGGAGATCCACTGCGAGGAAAATGCACCCTGGCCTGCTGAGAGAGCCGCCCAAYAAATGCATTCCGGGCCATAATGCAGAAATAGTGCAGAAATGCATGCTTCACATTTAGGGCAGCAAACCTGAAAGTCAACACATTTAACCTCGATTAAAAAAAAGAGATATATATATATACAGTGTGTCTATATATATGCATACACTGTTTGATTTCTGCATTTCTGCATCTCTGTATATGTATATATATATATTTCGTTTGATTTTTGTATCTCTGAAAACCCGAAAATGGAAAATACTCATTAGACTGAAAAAACAATGTATTTGATGAGAACAAAACAATAAAATGAGACACAGAGTGTAATGAAAGCATACCTCACTGTTAATGTAATATGCAATATGTAACGCCATAYGTAAGCTTAATTCATAACGTAATGCACATTTTGGTGGAAACAGATCAATACAGAATTTTAAAATCCACCTCAAGAAGAGTGTGATTAGAAAAAAAGTACTTTTTTAGGGCCTGAGAAAAAACTGCTGCAGTCTGATGAAATGTGTAAATATATATATATATATATAAATGCACATTTTGGTGGAAACAGATCAATACAGAATTTTAAAATCCACCTCAAGAAGAGTGTGATTAGAAAAAAAGTACTTTTTTAGGGCCTGAGAAAAAACTGCTGCAGTCTGATGAAATGTGTAAATATATATATATATATATATACATTTATGGCAAGGGGACAAGTGGAGCGTTAGGGTACCCTTGGCCAGCCATTCCCTTCCTTTCCGAGTCCCCGTTTCGTAGGTGCTCACAGGTCCTACCCGCCGCTTCCTTAGCAACTCGCAGGGCTTTGCTGAAGCTTCCTCCCCATCCAGTTCCCAAGGATTTGTCATCCTTTCCAAACCGCCTTTGCTCCCCAGAGAAGGAAACGAACCCAAGGTGCGGGCAGATGAGTCCGGGGCGGCTGTGAGCATGGATGAGCAGCCCAACGCAGCTGAGTAACGGAGCACTTTGGGTGCATCCCATCCATGTGTGCATGAGTGGAGACCCCAGTGAGCGTGGTTGTCCCGAGATGCCACCGCTGCGCTACTCCCTAGTGTCCCCATCCGCTGTGGGCCTGGAAAACGGCTCATGGAGAGCATGGGAATGACGCTGACCGCAGCAGCCGCTGGTCCAGCAGGATCAGCTCCCATTTCTTGAGCGTGTGTCGGTGTCAATCCTGCTGCACCAGGCTTAAGCCTTTAGGAAAGGGTGCAAGATTTAGCGGGTCTGCGGGAAACCCGAGCAAGCAGAGATCCCTCCAGACGGGCAGGAGAAGCACCAGCTGCAGTAAGAGTCGGAGAGCGGAGCGCCGCGGGCCCCAGCGCTGCATGGGCCGCCACGGGCACCTCCTGCTCAGCAGAAGGCAGCGGGCGCCCCGCGGTGCTCCGTGCCCGACATCTGCCGCAGGGATGGCCCCTTTGATCTGCGGCTCGCCCGCTAATGAAGAACACGCGGCGCCGGCGCGGCCGCACGGCGCGAGCCGCTCTGCTGCCACGCTCTTGCACGAGCTGCAAATAGCCTCAAAGACGAGGAGAAATAAGCTGAAAGCCCCGGTCCCGTCCCTGTGGGATCCAGGGATGAGGAAGAGCCTGAATATCTCCCTTCCTCCCATTGCAGATTGCGTTTTGCAAGCTGCCCGGATGGGCGTTTGGCTGCCCGTGCACTGCAGSCATGTCCATGAAGGACCATGAGGTCAAATTGTTGGTTGCTCCATCAAGGTGCTGTGCATCTGGTAGGAAATTTGTTCCTGACAGAGACCAGGTAAGTCCCCAGGGATTTCGTCCCCTGTGATGACAATGTGATGGTTTGTATTTTCCAGGAGAGTAAGAGTAGGGCATCCTCTGGTGGCTTCACGTCGGAGTTGGAGGATGAGAAGAAAAGCAAGCAGTGCCAACAGGAACCGGAGAGAAAACACGCTTCCGTTGCATCTTCTTGCATCAGGCACGGAAGGAAAATAACATGGAATGCCATCACTGGCTTCCATCTGCAGTGAACAGCACACACTGTTCGGTAAGAGCATCATGGAAGCAGCAGCATTTCAGGCAAGGTCATGAGAGTGCAGCAGGGCACAAAAGGGATAGAGGCAACTACGGCAATAGCTCCTGCCCCTCGTGTCTGCTGCCACCGGCAGAGCAGAGCAGCCGCTTCACTTTCCTGCTCCCTCATTCCCAGGGGGCTCCAAACGGCAGCTCCGCATCCACATCCATGCAGTCACCCAGCGACTGCAGCATGGGTGGCTTGAAGGTCGCGTGGCGCAGCAGGGTGGCTCAGCGGGGCAGGCTCGCCGGCAGCCTGCCCAACTCCCCCTTGGCTGGCAACCAGCACAACAGCAAACTTCTTAAGAGCTTGCGCTGACAAGGACCAGGCTGCTCTCAAAAACCCCAACTTGTCACAAGTTCTTCCAGGAGCTGACAGCCGCATGCAGCTCTTGGGGGGTAAAGCAGTAACAGCTGGGAGGGACAGGCCAGGCAGTCAAGTCACGGGTGTCAGCTGCACCACAGGCAGCTCCGTCTCCAGGTGAGGAGGAACTTCTTCACTGTGAGGTGCTCGAGCCCTGGACAGGCTGCCCCGGGAGGCTGTGGAGTCTCCTTCTCTGGAGGTCTCCAAAACCCGCCTGGATGCCGCCCTGTGCCACGTGCTCTGGGTGTCCCTGCTTGGGCAGGAAGGTTGGACTAGATGATCTTTAGGGGTCCCTTCCAATCTTAAACATTTTGTGATTCTGTGAAGTCTGATCCTCCCACATCCCCGCGCGCCACGGTAACTGTTCACCACGTAACCGTTCTGTTGGGTTATCAAGCGCTTCAGCTCCCCTGGTAGGGCAGCTACGGTCAGAGCTCATGCCCGTTTCCTCTGTTGGTGGCCTCTGCTGAATGGAGGTATGAAGGTATCTCTTCATGTCAGACAACATACATCATTTGCTCTCATCCTTGATCGTRAAAGCAAGACTTTGGATCTGAAACCCACCTGAAGGGTCTTCCATCGGGCACGAGATTTGTGCAACATCTACGATGCCGTGCTCATTGACAGCAAAGCTAAGTCTTTGTCCAGCTTCAGATCGTCCTCCATATATTCATGCCTAGCGTGTGAGAGCAGAGAAAGATGGACATGTTAAATCCGCCTGGCAGAAGGAATTCTCCTTGCAGCAGCACCATGTGTTGCATCCGTCCTGCAGGACAACCAGCACAACCCAAACCAGAGGATTTGGAGATCACAGCTTTCCAGTCTTCTGTGTTGAGGGAAAGGAACGTATAAATGGACACCCAACCACACAGGCCTCACCGGGGTAAATGTAATTTTCAGCATCTGGAGTAGATGGGTCAAAGACAACTACTAAGATCACATCAACGGATGAAGAAGAGTGCAGAAATCTCCAAGAGAATTAAGTGGAGCTAAGAATCCACAATCCCTGGTCACCAGCATAGACACTAGGGACCACTAATGAYTGCCCTGATGACTAGGAAGACTAGACTGCCTTGACTAGGAAGACTAGACTAGAAAGACTAGACTGCATCATTCCCCAGCTCCCCTTGCTGAATTTATTTCACCAAAGAATTCTTGTCTGGATCAGAAAAATTCAGACAGAAAATCTATTTTTTCCATGTCAGTCCAGACTGCAGAAGCTACAATACTGAGATTTTCTCTTTCTGCACTGTTTTAATTCTAGGTGGATTTAAGTACAACATCTGCTTTAGACTCGCAAAACTGGAGAGATGTTTACGGTAGTCAGACTAAATGGCAGATAAAATACAAGCGTTCCTCTCTAAACCCAATTTGGAGTACATGATGATTTTAGTAGTCAGAACAACTCCCATTTCACTTTGACAAATAAAACCCTCAAGAGGTTTCAGTTTGAAGGCATCATGAAAGGCCGAATCTCCATCTGGAACAGATATTTCATACGATCAGACTCTTAGGTAAGGCTGTTTTGTCCTAGCATTAAGGACAGATTGGTTCCAGGTACGGTTTTTCATTTTTGAACATTTAAACCAATGCTTCACTAGGCAGAACTGCTGTTTTGGGGCGTTTTTCTGTTAGTTGTGTTGTAAATAGCTGTTGTCACAGCGCTGTAGCCATCGCGATAAAGGAGGAATGAGCGTAACTGTGCTTAGTGCCCAGTGCAGTGTCCGAATACGCCAACGGYGATCCTCATAGTTTCCAAATTCTTGAATTCATGTAAGTCTTCMATATCAAGCAGCATTGCAGCTCCATTTCCCAGATTTATGTTGCTTGTGACCCGTTCAGGAGCTGCCAGCACCACAACTGCTCCTGGTGGCATGGGCACTGGGCAGCAGGGTGGACATCGAGCTCCTGGTGGGCAGCAGGGTGGACATTGAGCTCCTGGTGGGCATCAGGGAGGACATTGAGCTCCTGGTGGGCAGTAGGGTGGACATTGAGCTCCTGGTGGGCATCAGGGAGGACATCGAGCTCCTGGTTGGCATCAGGGAGGACATCGAGCTCCTGGTGGGCATCAGGGAGGACATCGAGCTCCTGGTGGGCATCAGGGAGGACATCGAGCTCCTGGTTGGCATCAGGGAGGACATCGAGCTCCTGGTCGGCATCAGGGAGGACATCGAGACGGACTCCATGAAGACTTCTCAGCTCTTCGACCGAGGACACTTTTCAATCAAGGCCAACGTGAGAGCCACGAGGAAGCCCATGAAATGCAAGCCCTACCTAGATATCTCATGCTCTGCTGGCTGGCATGAGGCTCCTCGCCAAAGGAGGCCTCAGTGGCCCGGCCACCATGCCCTGTGTGGACAACTCCATGGTTGTGTTTCTCCTCTGCCCCTCGTCTGCTGCAAATCAGAGCGCAAGAGAGTATTTGTGGGCTGGGGGAAGAGCGAACAAATTGGAGAGAGGCCAACAACCCCCAACGACCAACTTCAAAAAGATAAAAGTTCACAGCACAGTTAGTAAAAAACGTGATTTATGCCCGGAGGGATTATTCTGTTGCATTGGGCCATGGCCAAAGTCCGGCGCTGCGTAGAACATGCTTTAACAAGATGTTCTGCGTCTGCCTTTGAAAAAGACAACCCTCATAAAGAAAGGAGGTGGGAAAAGGGGCAGCTCCCTGCAMAGGGAAGGGCCAAGACGGAGCACTGAAGTCTGCGCAGCAGATGAGGAACCAGCCCCCAAATTGCTGCCATCTGTTAGCAACCTTTGCCCAGCCAAAGGAATCGCATGTGAGGTCAAGAAATCCCAAACTGCTATTTCCTCATTACTATTAATAAAGGCCAGGTGCCATAAAAACCAAGGCTGGGCCCAGCTGTCCCGCATGTGGCTCTGCTTCCCCTTCCACGCTTGGATGCTGACAGAAAGGAAAGTATTATGCAGAAACGCATTTAATGTGGAATTCTTGGCAATTATTGGGCATTAGAGACTTTGTGCACCTTCCACTTTAATGAAAGACCACTATGCTAAGCTAAGCTAARCTCAAGAATGCTAAGCTAAGGCACTAATCCTGCTGCAAGGCGGGGAAGAGTCCTTGAGGATGGAGCTGTAGCCTCCGACAGGAGTTTCTCCCATATTTCTCCTCACTATTTATGGCCCCGATCATCTGCGTCGAGGTGATGATCCAGTGCTGCAGAACAGCCTGAGGAACTGCCAAATCTGGAGGACAAGCCTAATCTAGATCTTATCCTAGAGGGGAACTCGCATCATTTGCACTGCTCCTAGGCTTGCTTTGATACGAGATCAGGTCTTTGACTACAAAATAAAGCGAAACTCGGTTTAGAGAGTTTAGGCTATGCAACTTAAACTATTTCACAGGCCGGACTCTAYATGGAAAATCACTAAACAGTCGCAATTTATGCTCAAAGAAAAATCGTCAAATTAATTATTCCAGAGTCCTGTGTCGTAGCTTTCAGCTTAGCCAAAATCCTCCCTGGCATCACGTTTCTCGGGGACTAAACAAACCCCAGGTCGAATCGGACGGTGCCAAAGCAAGCGCGAGCCCKTCCAGCGCGTCGCTCCGGGCCCCTTGAAGGCATCTCCGCAACGGAGACACAAAATCCACCAGCTCACGACCCAAAAACGTGGCCACATTAGCAAAGGCTTTGGTGAAAACACGCCCATGGAATGAAGCATAACACTGGGAATGRTTCGCATGGAGGTGCCCCACGTCGTGGGAGAGCATCCTCCGCAAAGCAACCACCCCAACCTCATGGAGGGGATCCCCAAGAGCTGCCTGCAAAATATTCCCTTAGGACAAGCCCAGGAATGGAAGCCTGCAGTCTGCTGGACGCTCAGTTACTGGCTGGATGCTAAATTAATCGCAGGCTCTGCAGAGACACTGCTCAGCATTAGAGCACAGCGTAACCTTGCTGGTTATGCCTTCCCTTCCTTGCTGTCCCACCTGGGCGTGCAGCTTAGCAGGCTCTGCAGGTGCCACCTGCACACTTGCTGCCAGGTGGCCTAGACGCTCACCAGGAACGGCTCAAACCATGGGCCGAGCTTAACCTCTTTTAGCTCCAGTTCTGCACGCCTTGCAGATCCGTCGCGAGGCCACTGAAGGTGCAGTTATGAGGTCTGCTGGCGTCACCTTTTCCTCTAAGAAGGCTGTTTTTAATGAAAAAAATCAGCGCTCTGGTTTATAGCACGGCCCCTCAGGCAACTGCATCAACACGACGGCACGGGCAGGGAATTCTGGCACCAGGAAAGTGCGGAGCTGGCGTTGCCCTAAAGCTGGACCCTCACTCCAAGGTTTTCCTTTATCCAAGATATCCCAATAAAACGGTACGGCCTCTCCCCACAACAGCTGAGCGTTTGACAGAACACTAAGCTCAAAATTAAAATGAAAACGGTGGATTTATTGCAATACAGCCTATTAAAAGTATTATTAAAGTGCTAAGGAGAATTCCTCACGCACAAGACTTGGGGAATAAACTGGCAGTTGGACCTTGGACACTCGGTAAATACTGTTCTCACCATATAGCCTCTTATATAGCCTTATAGAGCCTCATATAGCAGCCGCGCTGCTGTCTGGAGGGCGGGRAAAACAGCGCGGCTGCAATCTTTGCTTAGGTATATGCTTAGTTTTAATACATGGTTCAAAGTTATGAATATCAAAATGCGACCCAGGGAGTAGGGAGAATGTAATTTCAATACGGCAAATATTCTTAGGACTCCTGGAATCCTCTGATTCCGTGAGCCAGRACAAGCCCTCGATGCCCCGGGTAAATCCCGGGAATCTGTTGCACCGCAGCGCACGCCGGTGTGTCCTGCTGCAAACGCCKGAGTGCTCCTGCCCTGCTGATCCCCGTCTCCCAGAGCGTGTGCGCCGCGGCAAACCCGCCCGCGAGCAGGCAGCAACCTCCAGCAGCTCAAAACCGAGAACTTCTCGTGCCGGGCAGCCTCTTGGCAGCGATCTGTTTAGAAAATAAAGCCAAGCCCTTGAGCGATTTCTGCACAATATTAGAATGAATAAGCATATTTTTCGGTGAGTCAAAAGCAATCGGAGCCACGACGTTTTTGCACGGAGCCCCGCTGAGAGCGGCAGCAGCGACGAGGACTTGGCACACGGGTGTTTCTCAGGGAAGGCAAGACTCGGGAAAGCGCAAAAAACGGACCAAACTCCTGCTCGTTTCGTAACCTGCAACCCAAAATGTGTTTGAGTAGAGGAATGCGATTCACGAGAGACATGAATGGAACGGACACTCTACATACACAAAGTATGGCCATTATAAGGACAACAGGAACCTATAAAGAAAACCCCACTTCTGCCTGGCAATTTTCTCCACTGCTATTTATGAAAACATCTCCAATTACCACAATTTCCCCTGAGTGCTCTCTGCTGGTTCATTTGCCCCGTGGAACCGGCAGCACCCGGCCACTCACCCACGCTGTGCTCACCAGGACGGCAGAGGAGGAGATCCCCGGGGACTCGATGCAGGAGACAACCAGGTGCCTGGTCACGAGAGGATCTTGTCCCTTGTCGTTGCTCCTCTCAAGCAGGGAACCGTCCTGAGCAGCCTAGATGAGCTACCAGAGGTGACCAGGAGCTCCACGGCAGCACTACGTTTATTTGGGAAGCCTTCTGCAGCGTTTGGCCTCGGTCAGGCATCCAYGAGACACAGAGCAGTGCAGAGCAGAGCTGCGAGCCACGTGCATCTGCTCCTGCTCAGCCTTGGCCAGGCCCTCACGCGTGATCCGGAGGGCAAAACGCAGCCGGGAGGGTCATGCCAACTGTTCACGCAACGCAGGGAGCGGAGCTTCATCTCCTTCCTCCTCAGAGYGAAACCAGGACCTGGGCTCCCCACCCAGGTCTACCCTTCAGGACACTCGTCCCGGTCAGCAGAGGAAGCAGCACTGCAGCATGCAGGGACTTGTCCCTCTCCTGAGGTCCAAGCGCCACAGCACAGTGTGATCCATCAGAAGGAGCGCAGTTCCAGGACAGCGATCCTCAGGCATGTCCATGGCTATTCCCTGCCAAGCCTTCCTACCGTGTCAGGCAAAGCCACCCACCAGGAACAGTGCTGCCAACTCAGGAGCAGGCTGGGATCATCTCCACTACTGATACTGATGTCAACAGGGACCAGCCTTCCCTTCTGAGGAGTCTCCTGAACATCCTCAGTTGGGTTCCCCACACAACCTTCAGTCTTTAACATCTAACTTGCTCTTCCAATGATCTCTAAAGGTCCCTTCCAACCTTAAGGATTCTATGATTCGAGCTTTGACATCCTCCAGGAGGCCCATGACAGAGTCCCTCATTGGGAGGCACCATTCCAAGGGTACTCCGTGGCTACGTCTGCCTGTGTGAGGGACCTGAACCATGCCCAGGAGCCTGTCTGCCTCTGGAACAAGATAATTCACACCACCAAGTTGTCAGGACACTCCTGGCATGATGTGAGCACTTCCCAGTCTACCCAAGCAATTCCCAGTCTACCCAACTGGTAGACTACCTCCAGGTTTGGGGACTAAGGAAATCTATGAGCACAGAAACAGGCATTTTCCTGCCAGTTGGCCCCTGTGTTGGAGAACCTCTCCACGTGTGTTTGCTAGCACGGACACAGCCCACACATCTCGGGAGCAGAGAAGCCGTTTCAAGCTGCTGCTGTGGTGGGAATCCAGATCGGGCCCTTCTCCTACATCTACCCTGAGCTTTGTCTCAGTCTACACGATGCTATGTTCACCTTCCTGTCTCCATTTATTCCAGGCAAAGGTTTCAGTGATGACTCTAAATCGTGCAATTTGGGGCACGATCCCTGAATCCCGAGAGTTTGCTGCCCTTCCGCAGAGGCCAAGGCGGGACCTGTGAATGGGGGAGGCCACGCAGGGCAGGACAGCACCGCTCTGCRGCGCTGAGGCGTGAGGAGCAAGTCCCGGCAGCTTGTTAACACCCCCSAGCCCGTGACGACGACGATGATGATGCCGGCCTCGTCTTCACTTGTGGCTTGGGATTGGTTCTGCTGTCGCAGTAGCTGAAGGTTCACCTCGGCGACGGCCCAACGAGGGGTGACCCAGCACTGCTTCTGATGCTGACTACCCCTCACTGGTGACTTGGCGTTGTTAGCTGTTTGCTGCGAGGGCAGGGAGCGGAGCGGGCCTCCTCACTCCCTCTCCCACGAGCTCCGCAGCAATCCCACCAGCACTTCCATGACTTCACGAGGATCACGAGCAGATAAWGCGCCCACGTGGCCGCGCTGCCAGCACGGCTCGTGAGCCTCCCTTGCTCCGTCACGCTTCCCACCACCTCCCAAAGGGGGAACCCCCCCCAATCCCAGCGTTTGAATATTCCCATGGGAGCCTGCCTGGCGCGGAGCCGTTCCCGGAGCGGCCCGGCACCAACGCAGCCCTGTGGCCTCGCGCTGCATTCGCTGCGCCGGGCGCCTGCAGCCTCCTCCGGAGCACTCGGCAGCGGAGCCGCGCGCGCGGCTCGTCTCACTGCGACACAAAGAGGTTTGAATAGTTAGCAGATTATTTAAGCCGCTCCCCAGCTGCGCTATAAAAATAGCGCTGTTGTAAACTAGGACCCGCCTTGGCAGGGATCTCTGGCAGCTCGAGCACAGTACTCCCGGCAGGAGCGGCGAAGGGCGCGAGGGCTACGAGTGCCCCGCGGCACCGCAGCGCGACGAGGAGCGGCCCGTCCCGCAAAGGGGATGACACCGTGGGAGCTTCTAGGGTCTTCATGGAAAATCCACTCCGAACATGGGAACACATGGGTTAATGGCCATGGCTGCGAACAGGGAGCGGGAAAATGGATGTCTCTTGATACAGCCACGATGTTCCGGCCAAAACATGGGAGCTTCTAGGTCTTCCAAGGCCATTTTTTGGCTGGAGTTGGGTCTCTCCGATGTCACTCTGCTCATCCGGTGCTTTGCTGGGGATGGAAGCTGGTCCCCATGACTCCTCTGCAGATGTCTGGTGGCACTGTCACCTCTAAACAGCTTCCTAGGCCAGCAGCGGAAGCTGGGAGCTCTTCCCCATGCCCACCCCTGCGAGCTCTCTTCTCCCTGCCACTCTATGAACAAACCGCCCCGCCAGGCTCACGTCTTGCAGCATCAGGAACCACAACTGCACAAGGGAAGCTGCTGCCCTCCTTGTCCACCTGCTGCCGGTCCCGAAGCAGGGGCTGTCTTGTTGACCTGCCCGGTATTGATATTTCCCTTAACCTGTTGGGTAACTTGGTGCTGCCACCGCACAACCAGCCCGCAGCGGCTGGGGTTGGGAGGATGGTGACTGCGCATCACGAAGGCACCTGGGTCTTCTCTTCCATGGGACCTAGACATTGTTCCCTTCATAGATGTTCCTGCTGCTCCTGGCCTGCATCAGCCTTGGAAGCACAAACCAGCAACAAGACCCGATGTGGTGACTATTTGAATAACCCTGTTAATATTCTCCTTCCACAGCAGGACTCGGCCAGTCTTTTCCAGGTCTTGTCCTGAGCAGCTCCTTCTTCTCCACCTTCTTTTTCCAGGTCTGGTGCTTGCAGGCAGGGGATGGAGCCCTCTGAGCACGCTGCAGGCCCCTTTCTACCTACTGCAGGGTTTTGTACACTGATGCAGAAAGAAGATCCCACTACCACCACCACAGCTGGCAGAGCTTCTAACAGACAGTGGGATGTTGGATATTATTTTTCAAGTCCTCAAGTTGCCCGTGTTTCTTTAACCTGAGCTCTCCCAGACGCTCAGCTTTTATCCAGTTATTTCTGCGCGTGCAATAAACGGCTGACGATGACCTCCCGAATGCATCACCAAGCCGGTGCGCGCCGCAGGGAGCTCTTCTGGAATTCGGACTGGAGATACGCCACTGCCTCCCTGCCAACAGAGCCCGGACACCAAGGCGCTGCACGGCACGTAGGGCTGTGAGCACCAGCGCGACGCCCACTCGGATGCCAGGCACCAGTGGGTTGGTGGCACGCGCCCAGACAAGGTGCCGAGCAGCTGGCCCTGCCTGGGACGCGATAATCTCGGCAATGCTGCTGGTCCCACGCGCTCCGGGACTGAGTTTGCCCAGCCAAGGGGGACCCCAGCGCTGGCACCGCTCCTCTCCCCAGGCTGCACCTCAGAGCAAAGCGATTCCAACCCAGCTCGGCCCCCACAAGGGAGAAAGGACGCAAGGCTTCAGCACCTACAGAGCAGCTGCGCGGCCATGAGTCGGTCGGAATTTGCTCTCCTGGGTTTCATATCCTTTTTGGCTCGTTTAGCATGGATTCCAGGAGAACGGAGCTCTGCAGGGACCGTATTTACTCTTTTTCTATGTCCATAATGCGGACGAGCATCACAGCACGGGGAAACCAAGCGAGCGCCCCACCGCATCCCCACGCGGATGCTTCTTCCCAGGCTGAAGTGGGAGGACGGGGACTGCGGGCTCTCGATTGCCTTCCCATCCCCAGGAAATTCCTCGCGGATCACTGCCGCTCGCTGCAACCTGCTCCTTCACGAAGCGAAGGATTCCCACCAGGTACCTGAGCAAGCCCGGGGCTCAGTGATCCCCGGCAGCAGCAGCCGGAGCGGAGCTGGATGCGGCACAAGATGCACCATCACCACGGCCTTCCCTTTAAATCRACGCCTGAATTTTAATGGCAGGCCTCCCCTGCGTCACCAACAGCCATTTCCAGCACACGCAGCACTGGGAAATGCTTTCAGCTGCAGAAGCTGCCCAGAAATACATATTTCTTTGCAAAAAATAATCACGAAAACTTTCAATTCGTGTAAGGTATCTGCTAAACACGTAAAACCCCGGCAGCATGAGGAAACAGGGGCCCAACCTCTGTTAACACTTGATGTGCAAAGGAAAACGTAGGCGCAAATGCGGCGCCGTGGCGCTGCCGGAGCAGAGGCGCCGGCACCGGCTCGGGAAGGGGAAGGGCTCCCTCTGGAGAGGACTCCAAACCTCGCAGCATTCCGGGCTGCGGCAGCGCGGGCAAGAGGTCGGCTCCTCTTGGCCCTCGCGCTCCGTTCCCAAGGAGCACGCCGGGACTGAGGCAAGGAATGTGCACCGTGCCGGAGCGACACGCACCCGTGCCGAGGGCGTGAAGCCATGAACCAGCTTTCGTGCGGGGACCTGCATGTGGCAGAGGCAGATTAGAGGTTACCTGAAGAGACGAGACGGCTCCGAGGAGCATGGAAAAGGCTGCCAAGAACCCCCAACAAAACACACRGTGAAGCAAGCTGAGAACTGGCGTTTTCCACCCTGGATGGCCATGCACAGATCGGAACGAGTGCTGAACGCAGCGTGGGGTCATGGCAGGGAACCGAGTTTGAACGGGAGAGGAAAGCAACACCAAGGGCAGGTACAAACACATGCGCTGCTGGGAGGGATGSAGCCCGGGTTCACCTGGACAGGCGAGGGGGCCCTGCACCCCGGCCCCGGTTCTGCTGCACCGTTGCTGTGCACAGCATCCAGTCCGCAGCAAATTGCAGATTCATGCAGAAAGCCAAAAAAAAAAAAAGAGTGAGGTCCCCTACAAAGTGAAGTCAACTTACTGCCTGCTTTTGCTCTTCTTCCTATAGATGTTGGCAAGAGAAGAAGGTGAAGAGAGAAAAAGGGGAGATTAATCACCGTCTTAAACGGGAACATTCACACACAAAATACACAACAGACCCCCGGCAACAGGGGAAACATCTGCAGTCACCAGAGGAACCTCGACGGCCAGACGCAGCCTCTGAAAGTAAAGGTGCAATCTGCCCCGTCGCCCCACAGCAGCTTCTTGCCTCAAATGAGCATCAGGTTGCTGAGGACTGAATGTGTGCCGCAGACTTCACAGCGATCCTTTCCCTTCTGCTCGTCCTCCTTCCTGCCTCCTCTTGCTAGAGAGGAGCTAAAAGGGAGGCTCTGGCTGTCTTCAGGGTGACGGGGCTCTCGGACACGAAATACCAGCTACCACCCTGTAGGTCTGCCGAAGCCACTGGTGCCATTGGTGCTCGCTGCACCCCACGGGCTCGTGCGTGGGCTCAGACCTGCCCTCCCTGCTGCCCGTGTGAGCAGGACGGACCCGAACCTGCCCCTCGCTTAATGCAGCTGCTCCGCACCAACCACGACGTTAAATACAGGAATCTGGAAAATGTGGAAAACACTGCAGAGCTTCACAGTCGCACAGACCCCGAGAGATCCTCTTTTTTGGTCTTTTTTCCCTCCCACCACTTGAGGTCCTTTCCTAAATATCTATTTAGGCTGCAGCAGATGTCGGATACGGTTCCGCTGCCCCGGGAATCGATATCAGCTGCGGGGGCCACTGCAGCCCTCCCCAAGCTCCTGCCTCTTTCCAGTTGTTCCCGCTCCCAGCCCTGGATGCACGAGCCCAGATGGGGAGCCGGGCCAGGGAACCATCACCAATGATCTCAACTGCGCAAAAAAAAAAGGGAAAAAACCTGTTGTTAGTGTGAAAAAGGAGGCTTCAGCATTAGCTGCAGATGTGAACAGGCTCTCGGGAGACCCGCAGCTCTGCTGCAGGAACGGGGCAGCGAGCACATAAATCAGCAGAGCGGCTCGTGAGGAAATGCTCATTGAGGAAATGGAAATCAAAGCGAAACGTGATATATTGGCTGGCCATCCTTGCAGCCTAAGGAAACCACCCCGTGAGAAGGCAGCAGTCACCCTCGGTGGCTGCACACACATTAGCAGGGCRCTTGCCAACGGCACTGAGTGGTGGCAGGAGACTGCAGAGCACCTTGAAGCAGGGCTGAAGAAAAGCAAAGGTGAAGCCAAGACCTGGATGAGCAAAAGGAGATGACAAATGCTCAAGAGGAGCCCCYGACGTCACAGCGGATGGATCATGGGTGGCCTTACCTGACTGAGAYATGGATATGGGTCCTGGCCCCTGTGCACGGCTGAACGAGCCTGGAGATGCCCTGGAGCAGGTGAGCAGGGCCCGTCGGGGACCAGGGGTGCCCAAGAGGGTTTCTGGCACTGAGGAGGTGACCAGGGCAGGGATCCACAGGTGCACTGAGCTGTGGCAGCACCCAGGACTCAGCTGGGTGCCCAAAACGTCTCCTTCAGGAGAAAGGAGTCCAACAAATCSCTGCAAGAACGCTAACAAGTTATGGCCCATTTAGGCAGAAGGAGATGGAGAGGATGTGGGGTGACACGGCAGGAATGAGCACCCTCAGCTGGAACTGCAACCTGCTCGATCAACAAAGATCCTGACRCGAATACATCTAATACGGTCAAGAAGAGCACAGTATCAGCTCTCCTAAATGCTTTATGCGCTAAAACGAGTAATTCTCCAGGAGTTAGGGAAGCTATAGGTAGGAAAACCCAGGGAATGAAACATGAACAAAGACGTGGAGGAAGTTCTCTAGAACTGTTAGCTGCACTGTCAAAAAACGTGAGTTTGGCAAAGATTGGGACGTGCTGTCGTGCACTGATCTTCAAAAAGGGAGGTAATCCAACCCAAATATATCTAAATATCTTGCTCTGTCACTAATTTATTCCAAGCAGCAGAAATACGGATGCAAGATGCAATTGCTAAGGAATATAAGTAGCACGATGGCTTCATGGAAAATAGGCCAAATAAATCTGATTTCGTTATTTTAATATATCACACGTTTGACTCTAAAGGAACTGCATAGATGTAAGGATTTTCCCACGACAAGGCTTATCCCGGCGTCCTCAGCAGACAGCTGGCCCTGCACTAAACCCATAAAGAGGAGGCTACGCAGAGCAAGAACCCGACGACTGACGACTTCCAAAAAGCTGTCCCGGGTGCAGAAATGCACAAAACCAGAACTGTGATGAAGAGTGACGGACCTGCTCCTGTAACTGGCTTAGGACCTTCTGCAGGAGGGGAAGCAATCTACCATCAAGATGACTGAGGTCCAATATGGTGAGGACCGCAGCAGGGCTCTGCCTGCTTCGCTGACTTCAAACAGGAGGCAGCAGTGATGAATAAGGATCTTCGCAGGGGAAAAAACAGGTCTGTTGGAGCACTCTTTGATTTAATAGAGGAGAAACCACATGCACCAAAACCAGGGCCGCAAGCTGAGTTTAAATACATTAAAATTGAAGAAGAGGCATAAATTTTGAACTGTGTAAGCAAATTTGGGCTGTGGATTTACCCTTTCTGACAGCTTCAAGGCAAGACCAGATGTCCCTCTAGAAGACATTTTAACTCAACAGAAGCTTCCAGGCTCTGTATATCTTTCCTATACATCAGTTTGATATATAATATATATATATATATTTAATTTTGTATTTCTGCTTTGGGTGTCCATCTCCAGAGATACTGCGCTTTGACTTGCAAGGTGTTAGTGTCTGCAGAACTCGGGCTGCATTTTTGACTCTCTTCAGCATTTCTACAGCACAGACACCAACAGGTAAGAAACGGTAGCGTGCAGAACCCTGACCAAAAAACTGCCCCAAAAGGTTAATTCCAAGGCTGTGCTCATCTGCACGTGGCCTCTGGTTAAAGAGCTGCCTTTGCATGGTACTCTAGCACAGCCTCATTCCACATTGCAAACCTAATTTGAAGAGTGACTGCACTTTAAATATACACCCTATGCGAATTCATTATCAGTTTCAAGTGCAGACAAGCTCTAAATTTGCCTGGAAATATCACTATGTACCGATAACTCACCTATAAAACCTTGTGGTGCTATCAGTGTAATTGCTGGAGTATCTCCCACTCCTGCTGCTGTGCATCCTTGCTGCCTCAGATGGGAAACCCCTCGAGTAAGGATGGCTTCCCATTCACTTTATAGAACAAGGCATATAGAATAATGGACCCTTATCTAACAAATCCACACAGTAACGTGTAATAAGATCAGAGTGAAATGATCTAAAAATCTAAATCTCTAAGGCAAAATGAGGAGAGTTGATGGGTGCTGCGGGACTAGTGAAGGTGACACACTGCCCTGCAAGGGGGGAATGGCTCTCCATGACGTGGGGCCTCCCAGGTGAGCCTGGGGACCAGGACGGTCACCCGGCAGAGCAGTGATCCGGGGAACACCCCGGTGACCACCAAATCCAACGCTCTCCCTCTAAAGCTTTCCAACGTCCTCAATAGGACCTCAATAATTTAACCAAAGCAGCAACTGAGCCTGAGGACCCACTAACCACTGGGATCAATATGCAGAGCCAGTGGAGAAACGATTAGGGGTGGACTTGCTCACCGTGAAGATCTTTTCCAACCATAATGAAGAGGGAATGGAGGGAGGAAGGTGCAAGCTCTGGTGGGTGGTGGCCAGGGGCAGGCCAAGGGGCAGTGGGTGCAGGTTGCAGCGCAGGCAGCTCCATGTGGCCGTGAGGAAGAACTTGTTTGGTGGGAGGGTGCCCGAGCCCTGGCCCAGGCTGCCCAGGGAGGCTGCGGAGGCTCCTGCTCTGCAGATCTGCCAGCGCGCCGGGATGCGCCCGGGTGCCCCGTGCTCTGGGTGTCCCTGCTGGAGCAGGGGCTGCGCTGGGGGAGCCCTGSGGGTCCCTTCCAGCCTCAGCCACCCTGGGATCCTGGGATAATGATTGTGTGACTATTCTGAGTGACTCTTGCAGGCTAGTTGCAGACTATTGACTAATCGTGTGACTATCGCAGGCTCTTCCCGCGGCTCGCGGACGGTGCCCCGGGCAGCGGAGCCACATCTCACTTACTTTGAGCAGCTTCATGAGCCCTTCGAGCTGCACCATCAGCTCCCTCCTGCTCTCCTGCAGCGCGGACATCCTCTGCTCCAGTTCATCCTTCCTCTGCCTGTTCAAGTGACACAAAATAAAGCGTCAGAAAACGAACACGGGCTGCTTCCACACGCCCTCAGGAACCTCGTGGGTACGACCACGGCTCCCATCACTTCCCTCCTGCTCTTAGAAATTAGAGCAAGSTACAGCAGAGTCCCCACGAGCCCCACATCTGACAGGCAGGCTTCTCATTTAAAAGCCAGAAACCTGAACCCGGAGCCTTTCATAGTAGGAAGCACTTATTTTTTTTTTTAAGTACCACATTTCAAGAAAAAAAGAAGAAAAAAAAACGAGCTTCTATTTAAGAACACCCTTAATAATGTGAGAGCCGGGCGTCCTGCAGAGCCGCCCCGCAAACAAGAACGGACGTGGGAGGAGGAAAAGGAAGGAAAAGAGAGGCCAGAGGCTGCAGCGTTTGGAMGGGAAGCGCCGGGCTCGCCGCGTGCCCCGCAGCCTCTGCAGAGCTGCCCGTGTCCGGCGAGGGGATGTGCGAGCTCCGAAACATCCCTGCAAACCTCCCCTGCGCCGGCTTCATTCCAACGCAGTTAGCAGCAGGAGGTAGCCAGGGCCTGCGCTTCCTGGGCGTAATTAAAAATATCCCTGCTGTCTGCAGCTGCCCAATGCAGGTCTATCCGGGAGAGACTTAAGAGCGTACAACTGACGGCTCTGTTTTATCAAAAATAATAAGGAAGGCCCTAATACGGGGGAAAAAATCTGTGCASTGCTTAAAGTTCAGGATCTTACAGCATTCAACAAATGCTGGACTCCAGAAATTACAGTCCTGTTGATGATAAGTAACAATCAAGACATAGAGAGCACTGTTTATTCCTTTACAGTTATTTCTGTGGCCATAATAATATTGTACYCCAAAGTTAAAGCATAATATATTAGAGCCTGCCCTTTTAAATTCCTTATTATACATCTCGGTATTACACACTCATAACAGTGAAATACTATGTAAGGATTTCACCCAATAACTGCATTTTAAAGAACGGGCTTGTTAAATGCCAAACGTATCACAAAACCCAAGGCAATTAAAGAGCTGATTACACACGGGGGATCACCTAGAGTACGTTAACAAACCCCACCGGGCTGAGCTTTTTATATTTATGTGGTCTGGTTTTGCTCTGCAGGTCAATTTAAAGTCTGTTGCTCTGTTTTTTTCCCCTACAATTATCATCCTTAATAATTAATTTTTTCCCCACATCAATAATTAATATAAGCAATATGCCTCATTTTATCTATATTATATCTATACTATAATTAGCAGCAATACAGCATTTTGGCAAGGATTAGACACCATGTAAAAGCAGCATATTGAAGCAGCGAAGCTCTGCCCATGCATTTGTTAACGAGGAATCAAGATCAGGGCGCACATCTGCTTTTACTGCTTAATCTGCACCACTCRGCTTTGCTTCCCAAGGCCTAGGAAGAGAGGGAGATGCCATTTGTGGGGGCCAAAAACGTGCCCAAGGCTGCGGAATCCATTGGGATGGGTCGGGACCGCAGAGGGGCAGCTCGAAGCAGCCCCTGCAGGCAGGAGAACCGGCGCCCGCCTGCACCACAGGGCAAGGGCAGCCTGGAAAACCAGGGCTTTCTCCGTGCCTTTGCCAGGGACCGGGCAGAGCCGACGTACCTTAGCGGGCTCAAGGCTTGCAGATCTGTAGGACAAATCCATCCCCCAGGAACTAACATTTCCACGCTTTCAAAGCCCCAATCCCAGCCCGCGASCGAGCCCAGCAGCGGGCCGGGTTTCCTGGCAGCCAAAGCAAGACGGGGGAGCGGAGGTGCCCGAGGCTGAGCGCTGCCCTTACCGCAGGAGCCGCAGCTCGGCCAGCAGCGTGGGGTTCTGCTGCGCCTTCTCCGGCGTGGGCTGCGACGCCTGCTCGTGYTCCAGGCGCAGCCGCTGGATCTCCTGCAGGATCTCCCTGCGCCGAGCCGGAGGCGGGAGGAAAAGGCAAAGGGCTTAGCAGACCGGTCCCRACCTTCCAGGATGCTTCCCAGCTGCTTCTGGCCTAAACACAGCTCAGTTGTCCACGTACAGCCGGCCCAGACGCAAACCCAAGCAAGGTAAGCTAGTGCACTCCCACACGTTCCCATTATACACACAGAAAATGCACTACCTAAGCAACGAGAACTAAGAAACCCTTCTGTGCCCTATGCTGGCAACGTCTCCTCAAAGCCTCTCCTGCCTTACAGGCGTGGAGACAGTTTCAAATGGGAGAAAAAAGCTATATTTGGAAGAAGAAGTTCTATTTTCAGCACTAATCTGCCCTTCTGCTTGCGCCTAGCACAGGGCAGGTCACTGCGCCTGGTGGTCTCTGCAGTAAGGGACAGGGACACAGAGGTGGGCACGGAGGTCCACGCTCAGGGCAGTTCCTAGGCTCGGCTTAAGCCGCTCCCAGGGGAAATATGGGCACGGCAGCTGCAGCAGCTGCAGGCAAGGCACTCAGGAACCCGATGCAAGAGCTGGGAAGAGCTGCTTACCATGATGCAAAAGGTTCCGAATAATCAGTATTACTACCAAAAGCTTTTCTCTCCTCAAACATCCACGAAGACCCCCGAGCAGAGCTCGCCCTTTACCTGTTCTTGTTCTCCAGCTCTGCTATCAGCTGCCTTTGCTGCTTGTTGGCGTCGAAGTTGAAGGCCAGGTCTGCAGGTGCGCGAGGCTGGTGGGAGAAGAGCRCAGAGGAATGAAGCACCGTCCGTCCCCTCTGACCTTGCACGGGTTCAGTCCCCTGCTCGCTAAACCCCATGAGAAACAACTCGGTGGTGTCAACAGTTACCATAACTGTGCCCAGAGGGACTTCTGAGGGACGTCTCCATGAGGGTCACAATAA
>NW_020455687.1:64264-69814 GCF_003342845.1 Nothoprocta perdicaria
TCACAATAACTGTGCCCAGAGGGACTTCTGAGGGACATCTCCAAGAGGATTCACAGCGTGTTTGACCCTCCTGCGCTAGGGGCTGCTGCTGGAAGGGCAATGTGGCTCCTCACCCTCCGTGCTATGGACATCTTGGCCATATCCAGGCATTGCTCAGGTGAAAACCTATCCCCCCTATCCATAAAGTTCCTTGATATCCCCAGCTGCATCAGCACCCGTCATGGCCCAAGCCCATCACCGTGACACCATGAACCTAAAGGGCTTTGCTTGCCACTTYCAAGACCTTCAGGAAAAAATAGTCCCACCTGTTGCTAAGTATTTTGTTAAAGAAGTCTTTGTCTTTGCACTCCGGTAAGTCTTTGCTCTAGGCTAAGTTATAAAAGCCAGGATCTTCCCTGTACGGGGATACAGTTACACATTTTAGCACAAAGAAAGGCTTCCAGTGGAATACTGATCTCACACGTCAGCTAGCAAAGAAAGGCAGAAGAAGTTAAGGTGGAACAGTGGCAGCTAAGCCCCCCCTGAGCCTCACAACAGGCTGCTGGCAACGCGACTACCTCACGGTCCCCCTTCTCTTATTGTGTCTAACACACCAGCGCTATACGGTCTCATTTACGCTGTGGTTTGCCAGAAAAAATCCAGGAATATCTTCACCAAGAGGCCGTCCAGCAGCTCCCGCGGTGGGCTGGCACCAAGTCCTCGTGCAGGAATGCTTCCTGCAGATCCCGGTCCTCCTCTTCTCCCAATCCGTCACTGAGCAGTGGCACCGGGGCTCGGGGAAGCCTTGCAGCTCCTTGGGTTCCTGCGACTCAGTCCCCACTAAATGGACATGAGGCCTCCAGGGAGCTGCTAGCCATGCACTGCAAGCCACAGGCCACAAGCGAGGCATTTCCTTCATTTTTCCCCCAAACAGACAGGATCTGCTCAAGCAGGCCAACCACAGCAGGCAGCCCAGGGCTGTTCCCAGTTGGACGGTGAATGTCTCCAAGGATGGAGACTCCAAAACACCCCCAGGCAACTTCTTCCATGTTTGACCATCTTCACAGCAAAACAGCTTCTTCTTACGTTTCCAGGGGATTTCATRTTTGTGCTCGTTGCCTTTGTCCTGGCACTGGGTGCCACTGAAACGGCTCCATCTTCCTCATCACCACCATGGGGTACTGAAGCACATCAAGACTCCACTGCCCTGCAGTCTTTTTCCCGTCAAGGATGAACTCTCTCAGAAGAACATCCAGGCTGCCCGTTCTCCACCAACATCTAAACCTGCCAGGCTCTTACACAAGAGTACAAGGTACTTGGTGGCCAGCCCGAAGGTTTCCAACGTCAACATTTATGCCCAAGGAATTAAAAACCACCAGGCAGAGGCCCCGGAAYTGGATCACCATATTATTAAATTTTCAGTACGCTCCCCAGCTTTTGCCTCAGAGCAACTAGCTCTCTCAGGCCGTTCTCAGCATGGGTCGGGAGTTCCTACCGGCTGAGAMGCAGCTGCAGCGGGTGGTTTCACACAGCTGTGCTGCTCTGCGGGGCCGGGGCGCTCAATATCACCCACGCAGCACGGAGCGGGCCCTCCAGGGTGCCATGCACCAGCGTAGGTCTCATCTTGGAAAACGGCACCCATTTTGCACCTAAGTTGCACGGGGATGTGGGCTTTGGAGGCATCTAGGCTCCCGAGTGCCCCAGCGGTGAGAGCACCAGCCCTGAGCTCGTCTGCAAGCACAGCAGCGGCAAAAATTCCCAGTGTCTGACCCCAAATGGGTAATAATAAATAATGCTTCTGAGCCGTGTTCCTGGGCCAACAGGAATTATAAAAAACAAACCCAAACCCACGATGGTTTAAGGTTAAAAAGAGTTGTCTGTGCAGAACACAGAGTTCTGGGGTAAAAACACAGTCAGGAAAGGGAAGATGTTTCAAGTGGACCGCGCATGGTGAAACCCAGCTCAGTGCTTAGCTCTGGTTCTCAGGCGTATCTGAGACGACCTCGAAGCTTCTGTGCTCGTATTTAAAACCCTGCTTATTCAGGTAACATCCCAGAGACTGGCTTGGGGTATCCCTAAAGCTTACACTGAGAAACAACATTGGAAGGTGCCAACAACTACAGACCAACGGGCAGTTTTTGGGGATAAAGCCAGAATGAAACCACTTGTGAGTACTGAGAAGATAAGTAATAATCCACACGGAGCAKTTACAGACAAACCATGTCCAAACAATCTACCTTCCATCCATAACACACAAAAAAATCAAGCCTTCTGGGTAGGAGAGAAGCTGTGACCATGATCTGCTCTTGCTGGGCCATTGCTGCTGACAGTCCTCGACTGGGCTGAGCAAGCAGTGTGSAGGAAACACCTGGAGGGAGCTGCGGAGCTGGCTTCAAAGCCACCCCCAAAACTTAACTATTCCTAGCTCGGTGGCCTTGGACAGCTTTCCTCCTGGATTTGCACTTTGTCTGGATTTCAATCTTTTCGTCAAGAATGGTGATGACAGAATAAAGAATTTCCTTCTTAAATCAGCAGACTCCGACATAGCGTGTCAAGCTCCTAGTGCTCTTCAGGGCAATTCTTAATTACAACCCTATTTGTCAAGCTGGAGATATGGTCTGAAAAAAGCAAAACCAAAAAAATCCGACTGCAGTTCTATTAMGACAAGTGCTTCAGGCAAGTCCCAGACCAACTTCTGACATGTGTGAACAAGAATGATCAGAGCTCTGCAAAACAGGACGAGTGAGAACCCAAAGAACAAAGAGAAGCAGCACATRAGAGAGGTCAACACCACGTACAATGTGGTGGGCTCCATCTACTGCTTTTTTAACAAATTCTTGGTGAGCATTGGCCCAATAGTGGCAGGAGTTGGTGTCACCTGCAGTGGGAAACGTCTGCACGTAGGTCCTAGCAGTACTCAACCCAGAGGTGCAACGAAGATGAAGGCAAGTCCTTGATCATCGCTAGCGCATTGGGCACCTGGTGTGCTCACAGCTCCAGGACCCGTCTATTGCTTTGAAAAATACACGGCGCATGGCGAAATTTTCAAAAAACATCCCCACAGTGTCCAGCAACTCATATTTCTATCAAATCCAAGGGTATTATAAATCATATCCATCTTCGGGCTCAATAAATACAGCTAACTGAATTAATAACCTCCCATCTCTTCTAGTTTGAGTGAAACAATTTCTTCCTATATTCTTTAAAACCAGAAAAATCTGACCTCCAGACACCTTTCTGTTCCCAGCTTCCCAAGCTATATGATTAGGATATCTCTTTCAATCTTCCTTTTTTTTTTTTTTTATGTCTTTTATTATTATTGTCATCGGTCTTCTTTCAGATTGCTTCATAAACCTCTGAAGACAGGCAAGAGAAAACAGCATTCCATAGAAACGAATGAAAATATCTGAGCAACACCTTCTCAGCAATGACGAACTGAGATCAGCTGAGAACTTAAGAGTTCTTTTCCATCCCTCTTTTTGATGAAGTCTTCATATTGAAGTTCAATTTTTGGATGCCTTTCCTACTAGCCCAACTATTGCACCTATTGCAGCTTGTTCCTCTTCCAACTGCCCCAGCTCTGGCAGTCTTAAGCAGCCTGAATTGTGCAGCAGTTGGACAACACTTGATATTTTACTTAAAAATGAGTATCTGAGATGGGAGCTGTGCACTCACACTTGCTTTTTATCATGGATAGGAACAGTCATCTTTTYGTAACTGCAAACTCCCCATCACTGCTCTGCTGACGGGCTCGTGGTGCCGCACGTCCTCGTGGCTCGTTGATTCATCACTGCTCAAGAACAATCCCCCCAAATCCTTACAATCTGTGCAACGCATCTATATTTTCCTCTGTGAGAAGCCAACATCTTGCGGTAGCCCATAAAAAAAGAGTGGGCCATAATGAGAGACTTTACAGGGGACACGTGGATCTGAAGGAGTTGGTCGTGATGCTCCTCAAGGTTGCTCCTGGCCGGTGGCAGGTTGCTGTATGGAGCCCGTRGTGCAGCGCAGTCTGGTTCATCCTCTGCAGCCATCTCAGATGCTGCTACTCTTCTCAGCACAGATTTTATTGGTAGAACATTATTCAGCCTAAAAGGATGCCGAAACATGAACCAGGGGATACTGCGTGGGACCCGCTGCTGATCTAAGTGTGTCAAATTAAATTCGTGTATGAGTAGCGTGTTACACTTTGGGCCTATGAGTATCTCAAATGCATCTCCTCAGCACAACTATTAGGAGAAAAATATATAGTATGGGCTGCCGCGGTCCTGCAGCCTCGGGAAGAGCTCTGGGTAGATGGCACTGGACTGTGATGGCAAATGCTATTCTCCTAAATCTAGGATTTCTCTTGCAGATTTGCATACTTTCATATGGGAGTCCTCAAATCTCAGCACTTAAGGAAAAAACAACCCCCAAAACACTGCTTCACCAGGCAGTTAAGCTTGTACTCCATCTTACTGGAAGGTATGAACATGAGCTGTGCCTTCCAAGGTTTAATAAATGCAGTTCCCTAGAAAGCTTCGGCTCCTGCTCCCTGCCTGCTGGGCCGCCCTGAACACCATGAGTATATTCACACATTTATCCTGCAAAGATGTGCAGCAAAAAAAAAGCCTTAGCTCTTTATTTCTATTAAAAATATTAATAAAAAAGGTCTACAAGATGAAACAAAAATAGATGAAGGAAATATCTGGGTCATATGTGCAGCTTCAGTGAGATGAGATGATGAAAGGCGTTTAGCAGCACTCGCTGCTGAGGGAAGAGGAACCACACACAGCCTCCAAAATAGAGCAACGTGGGCAAGAGTCACACCCAACTCACCCAAATCCGAACACGCCTTTCCAGGGAGGAAAACCTTCCTAAAATGTGTCTSCCTCTTTGCAGATGAGTAATATCTTGTATTTATTAGGCGCTTGTGTTTTTCTTAGAAGAAGAGCCCTTCCTCCTCAGCCACCCCATCTGCAGATGACCTACGGTCAAGACGGCAGAGGATGCTACAAATTCAGAAGATATTGTGGRCGTGAAGGTGGATGAGGGTGTGGGAAGACACAAGCCCTCTTCGGTTGCCYGCCTTCACCAAATGGAGGGTGCTGGATGGGAAATAGCTGTGTCCTTACCGCAGGCTGGTAGCTGGAGCAGGTCCAGGCATGAAAGGTGTGATTTAACCCAAATCTGGCTCTTTTTGACTTCCCTCTTCCGATTCCCCTTCTGCTTCCCTCCCTTTTGCCCTCTATCCCACTGGCCTGCCTTGGCCAGCCAGCAGATATATGTTAACCCTGGGTACTTTGCTGCAACCACACTGGGCAGGCAAGCACAGCCTGGGGCAAGGCCACTCCAACGACAGCTGCTCTGTCCTCTGGAGCTCCACAACCACAGGAGCTGGAGCTCCACAACCACAAGAGATGGAGCTCCACAACCACAGGAGCTGGAGCTCCACAACCATAAGAGTTGAAGCTCCACAATGGCACGAGCTGGAGCTCCAGAACAACGGGAGCTGAGGCTCCAGAACCTCAGGAGCTGGAGCTCCACAACCACAAGAGCTGGAGCTCCACAACCACAGGAGCTGGAGCTCCA
>NW_020455687.1:70074-72468 GCF_003342845.1 Nothoprocta perdicaria
TGGAGCTCCACAACCACAGGAGCTGGAGCTCCACAACCACAGGAGATGGAGCTCCAAAACCACACGAGCTGGAGCTCCAGAACCTGAGGAGCAATGCAGTCAAAGCTCATTTGTAGCCCATGCAGATGCTATCTGGGCTGGTTGTGTGCCATGAGCATCTGCTGCTCCGCCAAGCAAGCAAAGCCCCAGCGAGCCATCAGATTCCCCCTAAATCTGGTAATGGGAYGTGTCTACGTTCATATTACAGCTGGCATTTATCACAGCAACGAGCAGCAGGAGGCATTTTTAACATTAGCTTATTTGAGAAAAGGCAGAAGCTGACGGAGCGGGTCACGCTCAGAGCCACCAGGTCCAGCAGGGACCAGTGCCACCACTGCAGAGAAATGAGGACACAACTCTGCATTGGGCGGCTGTAGTGCCGGCAACATCTACATTTGGGATCTCCTTCATTCCCAGCAGCTCCATAATGGTCCAAACCCGGCACTGATCAGTTGCCCAGTTTTCTGTTCTGCAGTTCCAGCAGTTCCATCACTTTGGACCGCTGCTCAGGTGCAGCATCGCCTGCAACGTGGGCTCTTCCCCGCGCACCCCTTCTCCAGCAAGAAAACCTCCCTCTGCACCCTGCAAGGACAACTTCTGCTCTTCTCCTGCAATATCTTTATCCCTCATGTGTTGCTCTTGATGCGCAAGACGGTCCCCTGCACGTGTCTTCCCCTGGCACCCCAGGAAATGGGCCCCACGGACGCCAGTGCTGCTGTTATTTGGTTTTCCACATCCTAACTCCACTCCAAGCTGCCAAGGCCAATTTGGACCCTGCTAATACAGCGTGTTGGCTAAGAAAGAGGTATCTCCCACTGGCAAGAAACAGTCTGAGCCTGCCATAAAGCAGAGCACTTGGAAGGGAGCCTAAGGCTCTGATTCCCTCGGATTACGGAAAACAGCTCTGTATGAGACATTTTTTGCTGATTAGTGATTTTTGTCCAGTKAATTCCTCACTATTAAGCATGTGTTGTGATGAAAACACGCAAGCTCTTCTTCATCTTCAAGCTTTCCTTCTCCATCACGTTTCAGTCCTTGAAGGTACTTTGATATCTACCTTAAGCTGTATCTGACTGGATTTAAAGAAAGCAGCAGTCTGTCAAATGTCTTGATAAGGTCTGGATAAACCCTAGCTGCTCTTTTATTTGCAACCAAACTATCCCAAAGTCAGGTCCTGGGAGAGACCCCTGCCATCCTCGTCCAGGCTGGAACTAATGCAGCAGTTTAAGGTTTCAACAACTATAAATCTGCATAAAGGCTGCACTAAAACTTCCTTTCTTCATCTAAAACAAGAGTATTTGTAGAGCAAAGCTTCATACATGGTTCTAGTGAACAGAATAACTTCAGAAATGCAAATATGCTATTTGAGAGAACCACAACTGGTGGTTAAAGCACTAAAAGCACAATTCCCGCTATATTTTTAAGAAGGAAACTATCTGGCCCCATTCCCATCCCAAAGTCCCCCCAGTAGCTGAATGCACGACGGAGGAGCTCGCGGGAAGGCAGGAGCCTGTCCTGTTGGAAAGGCCTCGGCAGGGTTTGTATTAAAAGAAGGAATGCTGGAATGAATGGGGCTCTGCTCTCGCCAGGCTAAAACGTGGCAGGGAAAATAAATAGTAAACAGAGTGTGGGAGATGGCTCCTAGCCATGGGCCTTGTTGAGGACAAGGATCTCAAATAACCTCCGATGTCCTTCATCTACTGTGTCTTGCAGCAATGCCCATGCGGAGGAGCAGGGCTTGGAGCAGGGCTTGGAGCATGGGCTGAGCCACGCGCTCCGGAGGAAACGGTGGGAAAAGGGGGCTGCAAATCCAGGGAAATCCACTGCTGCTCGGCATGCAACACAGCTCTCCTTTTATAAGGATAAAGCAGCAAAGTATTTATATATCTATATAACTATATATCTATATATTTATATATAGATATTTATATCTATATATTTATATATCTATATATTTATATATATATATATATATAACTATATATATATTTATATATTTATATATTAATGTATTAATGTATTTATACATTTATATGTATTATCCCTATCCATTCAGAATGAAACCATTTTATTACATGCTAGTAAACTCTTAGCCATCCTATGTCCTGTGACAATGCTCTGTTGAAGCTCYGTATTTTCACCTCTCGAAACCTGGGTGCTTTCATGTTTTATTTTCTTATCTTAAAAGTGAAAGACTTCGAAGAAAAGAGCGAGCGCTCTCCTTCTCAGTGACAAGTGCACCCGGGGGCACTCATGGCAGGTTTGCTTCCCTAAACCTGTGCTTATGCCTCTTGCCCCTGGACTAGGCAGGACTGATCCCAGCTGCGCTGGTTCTGGGGCCGGTGCTGGGGCTGG
>NW_020455687.1:72607-95235 GCF_003342845.1 Nothoprocta perdicaria
CTGGGGCTGGTGCTGGGGCTGGTGCTGGTGCCGGGGCTGGAGCTGGGGCTGGAGCTGGGGCTGGAGCTGGTGCTGGGGCGCCGAGGGCCATAGACACTAACTGGGCGCTGTGGGCACTAACTGGGCACAGAGGGCTGCGGGCACTGACCAGGTGCCGTGGGCACTAACTGGGCGCYGTGGGCACTGATCGGGCACGGTGGGCACTAACTGGGCGCTGTGGGCACTAACTGGGCCAGTGCCAGGGCTGGTGCCGGTGCCACGCGGCGCTTCCCACCGGTACTCACGGCGCTGGCGGCCTCGGCGGCGAGGCGGGCGGCGTAGCGGGCGATCAGCCGGTGCTCCTCGTCCAGCCGGCCCGGGCTGTCCAGGACGCTGCGGGGACAGAGCCGGAGAGCGTCAGTGCCATGGGGAGTGCGAGCCAGGACGCAACGGGATGCGGGAGCGCGACGGGATGGGAGCAGCCCTGGCCAGACCGGCTGCCTCCATCCTTCCCCATCCACTGCCCTTCCCGAGCTCGGATGGCTCCCGGGTTTCGGCTTCTACCTGGCCTGCTGCATGCATTGTATTTGTCTAAAACAAGGGACTGCATCCGTGTAAAACCAGGGATTGCATTTGTGTAAAACCAGGGATTGCATCCATGTAAAACTAGGAACTGCATTTGTGTAAAACTAGGGATTGCATCCGTGTAAAACCAGGGACTGCATTCGTGTAAAACCAGGGATTGCATCCGTGTAAAACCAGGGATTGCATCCGTGTAAAACCAGGGGTTTCATTATTGTTACGGGCTGGATGTCACAGCCCGGGGACGCTGAGCCCCGGGAAGTCGGACGTGCCTGGGATGGCCCAAACATGGGGCAGGATTTAGGGGACAGCCCCTGCGGCTCCCGCAGCTGGGGTTCCCATGTGTACAACGGCACGCTGAGGTCTGCACACTCGGCCTGTGTGAGGAGCAAAGCGGCACGTGGACACGAGGAGCTTCCCGCAGGTGCCACGCGAGCAGAAGGAGGCGAAAGGGGAGCTAAAGCAGCGGCAGAACAGCAGGGAGGGAGGGAAGGAGCACAGCGCTTTCCTACGAGGCCTGCCGCCTTGCTGCGAGCCCGCGTGCTCATTCGGCTTCGCAAGGATTTTTTCYTTTTTAATGAGGAAACAGTCTCTAGCACCCTCATTTCTGAATTTCACGCTGCTTCCCTTTTGGCTTCTCCTCTGATTCTGGCTGCTGGAGCTTTTCCTGCTTTCCCAGGAAGGAGGASTGTCCCGTTCCTTCTCCACCCCTTCACAGCCTGCTGTTGCCTAACATCTCCTTTGGTTGCTGGAACCCCCATCCCTTCATACCTGAGTGYGTCAGGAAACGACCACAAATTTATCCTTCCTTCAAGAAAGGTTGTCCATTCTCTAACAAAACCATTATTTTGCATTTGCTTTTAAAGCTATTCAGTGCATTTATGTTGCGATGCCTGTGCAGATGCTCCAAAACAGGAGGGTGCTCCTACGTGTGGGTGTCGCAGCCGCCGGCCTCCCCGTCCACACGGGCAGGGAGCGGGACTCGAATGCACAAAGTTCCCTGGTTTCTGTTTACTAAATGTCACGTTTAGTAGCTTGGACAGGCTCAGCTGGAAGACACCAGTGCAYTAAATAACTCCTAACGGGACGCAAAACCTCAGGGACCTGGATCATTCCCTGACAGTGGCCTGTGGGCTACAGGACACCATTTCCCAACCACTCCTTCCCAGARAGCAACGGCTGGTGTTTATGGGGCTCTACGGAAAACTCGGCTTTGCTTCTTTTCAGCCCAGCAAGGCAGAGCAGGAGGCTCTCAAAGCTCGGCTGGAAGAAGTGCAAAAACATTGGGAAGAAAGGTAGGTAGAGCCTAAAGCAGAGGCTTCCCCTGGAACGTGGGGCCAAGGAAGCCACCAATGTGGCCAAGGAAGCCACCGCTTTGGGGGCAAGAGGGGACTAGAAGAAGTCACGGTGTGGTGCAGACTTGCCAGGCACAGGGAGCAGCATCCCTGCATGCCACCCTCTGTGCACGAGGAGATGCTCCTTGCACGTCCCTCTGTGCACGAGCAGATCCTTTCACCCGTGTCTGGCTCTTGGCACTGCGGCCAGTGGCACTTTGCAGGCTGCACACCTAGCAGAGCTACTTGCCTGGCTCCGGGAACCTCCTCTCACCTCTCCAAGGGGCTCAACCCGGCTGCTCTCACCAGCACACGCTGCCTCACCGAGCTCCGACCCTGATACCCCGCTGCYGCAGTGACTGGGATGGTGAACCCCCAATTCCTGCTTTTCCTGAACGGGGAGCAGAGCTAGGGGCTCTCAGCTGCCCGGGCAATAGGGGCTATTCCCGTATTATCCCGCATGGGGATATTCCCCGGATTTCCCAGAGCAGGGATCCTGCAGCAGGAGGGTGCTGCAATGCGGCTGCACGCGCTCCACGAGCACGGAGCGCAAGGCCAATCCGGAGGAAAGGCACCTTTCCTCCCCAGTCCTATCCCAGGGACCACACGGACGCGGTATAACCTCCGTGCAGCACCCAGAGCCCTAACTCGCCTGTTCCCTTCCACTCGGACTGAGTTTAATTAGGCTGCATGGGGAACGTGGAAGCACGGCGGCTGTGCTGCACCGCAGAGCCACCCCGGGCGCCTCGGGCCGAAACCCTCCTGCAGAGTCAGCACATGCAGAACCGCACAGACGCACGAGGGCTAAGGCTGGAAAGAAGAGGGGAGAGTGGCCAGAGCACCGTGGTGTTGAGAGCGGCACCGACGGAGGCGGCGGCTTCGTGCAGGTCGCGTCTGCAGGCGCAGGGCGCTCGCTCGCTCAGCCTGGGGAAAGAGGAGCCTGTCCCTGCACACGCACCCAGGGTCCCGGCTAAGAGCAACAGGAGAGACGAGCAGTTAGAGTTACGGACGAGGCTGGCGCAGGAACGAAGGGGAAGGAGCCTGCTGTGAAAGAGAAAAGTAAGGTGGAAAAAGACTGCAGGTTCCTACGGGTGAAATGGGTTAATCCCGAGAGAAAAAATATCCGCCTGGGTCTGCAGGGATGCCCGCCAGTTTGCGAGGGGGATTCTGAACCACAGCGAAAGCAAGAGCAGCACGGTAACGGCAAAAAGAGCAATGCGGGAGCAGCCCCAGAGAGCSCGGCGGCCGCTGGCTGCGTCGGGCCCCGCGCGCGGCTGCAGCGCGGGCAGCTCCCTCATGTGTGGTTGTGGTCTGTGTGCAGGCCACGGACACTAACCGGGTGCTGTGGGCACTGACTGGGCATCGTGGGCACTGACCGGGCGCTGTGGGCACTAACTAGGCTCTCTGGGCACTAACCGGGCRCCGAGAGCACTGACTGGGTGCTGAGGGCCATGGACACTAACTGGGCGCTGTGGGCACTAACCAGGCGCCGTGGGCACTGACCGGGCACCACGGGCACTAACTGGGCATCGTGGGCACTAACTGGGCGCCGTGGGCACTGACGAGGTTCTCTGGGCACTAACCGGGTGCTGAGGGCACTGACCAGGCGCCGAAGGGACTGACTGGGCGCCGAGGGCCATGGACACTAACTGGGCGCTGTGGGCACTAACTGGGCACCAAGGGCTGCGGGCACTGACCAGGTCCCCTGGGCACTAACTGAGCGCCATGGGCACTGATCGTGCACGGCGGGCACTAGCTGGGCGCTGTGGGCACTAACTGGGTGCTGTGGGCACTGACCAGGTGCTGTGGGCACTGCGGGCACTAACCAGGCACCACGGGCACTAACTGGGYGCTGTGGGCACCAATTGGGTGCCACAGACACTAACTGGGCACTGTGGGCACTAACCGGGCGCCGAGAGCCGTGGGCACTAACCGGGTGCCGTGGGCACTAACCGGGTGCTGTGGGCACTGACCAGGCGCCGAGGGCCACAGGCACTAACTGGGCGCCGTGGGCACTAACCGGGTGCTGTGGGCACTGACCAGGCGCCGAGGGCCGAGGGCACTAACCAGGTGCCGTGGGCACTAACCGGGCGCCGAGGGCCACGGGCACTAACCGAGCGCCGAAGGCACTGACCGGGCGCCAAGGGCCATGGGCACTAACCAGTTGCCGTGGGCACTAACCAGGTGCCGTGGGCACTAATTGGGCGCTGTGGGCACTAACCGGGTGCCATGGGCACTAACTGGGAGCCGAGGGCACTGACCGGGCGCCGAAGGCACTGACCGGGCGTCGAGGGCTGTGGGCACTAACCGGGTGCCGCGGGCACTAATTGGGCGCTGTGGGCACTAACCGGGTGCCATGGGCACTAATCGGGCGCAGAGGGCACTGACTGGGCGCCGAAGGCACTGAGCRGGCGYCGAGGGCYRYGGGCRCTAACCAGGCACTGTGGGCACTGATCGGGTGCTGAGGGCCGTGGGCACTAACCGGGTGCCACGGGCACTGACCGGGCGCCGCGGGCCGTGGGCACTAACCGGGTGCCGTGGGCACTAACCGGGTGCCGTGGGCACTAATTGGGCGCTGTGGGCACTAACCGGGTGCCACGGGCACTGACCGGGCGCCGCGGGCCGTGGGCACTGACCAGTTGCCGCTCCGCAGGCGGCTCGCGTAGCTGGCGATGAGCGCGTGCTCGTCCGCGCCGCGCGCCGCCGCCGCCGGCCTCGCCTGCCACCTGCGGACGGGAAGGCAAAGGGGACAGCGCRTGAGCAGCGGGCGAGCACCGCGGCTGCACCAGCGGGTCAGGGGGTGAAGGCACGAACGTGGCTGGGCACACGGCGTGAAAGGGGCATCCTGCCAATTAAAGAGCCCGGGAGCAGCCCAAAATGCAGCGCGGGAGCTCCCTGTGCTGCTCCCGGCTCCCACAGCCACCCGAGGCTCCGGGCCGGGGCTGCCAGCAGCCTGAAAGCCGGCGGCCCGCCCCGCTTCCCAAAAACACAGGTCTGCCCAGCAAAACCAGCAGCGATGTGAGGCCACATTCAGCAACTTGGTATCCACAGAGCTACCTTCTTGCAGGGGTCCATTCCATGCCACAGTTTCCTTTTGTTTTGAGCACCCWTAAATGCAAAGCTGCTGTGATTTTGACTTTTTTTTGGCAAAACCAGAGACTGAGTGCCAGCCAAATTGCCCCCCAGTGTCCCCAGGAGGAGAGCCTCCTTCCTGCAAACGCTTCAGCAACACGGGCCGCTATTGCTTGAGCGTAACGCACCTTTCTTCCTTAAAGCCAAATGCACAAGAAGCCCCATTTCTCACTTCCCTCCCAGGTGTCCAAGCCGCCCGGGCAGCCCGGAGGCTGCAAACACTTCCTTCCCCACCCAGCGTTTGTCTGGAAAGGCGGCACCGCTGGGAGCACCGACACGGGGCTGCTCCGCTGCACATATTTTAGGCACGGCGGCGCGTTCCTCCTCTGTGTGCGCAGCGGCAYGGCCGGGACGGCTGCCAGCAGCAGGACGAGACCTGGTAATAAAGCAGCGAGGCGGAATTAGCCGCGTCGAGCCCCGCGGGCGCAAAGCAGCCCTTGCAAGGACGGGTTTGGGGGCGCCGAGGGGTGCCAAGCGCCGCGCGGGGGGCCTCTGCTCCCATGGGCACCCGTGGCCGCAGTACCCTCCTCGTTAGAGCTCAGCGCTCGGCGTCCTGCGGGGAAAAAGGGACACCCCAAAGCCCAGCAGAAGTGACTGCACTTGCAACCTGCAGCGAAGCCGCTCCCCGTGACGGCTGGTGCTCCTGGCACGGGAAGGAAAGCGGCGTTAGTTTTATGTGAGCCAAGCACTGCTGCTCGGAGAGACCCCGTTTTGTGCCCACGCTGCAGAAAATGGCTGAATACCACACAAAATGGCCAAACAGCACAGAAAAAAACCCAGTTTAGAGCAAACTGGCGCTCCTGGTTTACAGCAGCGCGGGACGCGGACGCCTGCCCTGCAGGGTCCCCCGGACCTCCCYGCACGGCACGGAGCCCAAAATCCAAGCCTCAGAGTCCCCATTCGGGGAATGGCACCTGGGATCCTGCCTGGCTCCGTGCGCACTGTTTGCTAGGAAAACACTGATGTTTTCTTTCTTTGGCAGCAACTGCTCAGCTGGCGCTGCACCCACGTGGCCCGCGCGCACCCTGGTTGTTCACGAGAACGTYGCGTGGGATCGTGCAAAAAGACGGGGGGATCCCAGTGCTTCCYGCTGCTCCCGGTGCTTCCCACTGCTCCCAGTGCTTCCCATGGCCACCTTCCCATTGGGAGCCACCGGATCCCCCTGGACACTCAGCCCAGCCCGGCAAAACTACCCCCTTTGGAGAGCAAAGCAGCAGTGATGTCTTCTCTTGACGTCGTGCCAGCCCCTCGCCTTTCTGCGTTTCACCTATAGGATTCTGGATATAGGAGGATTATGGCAGGCACGCTGTGACACTCCTTTGGGAATGCCCCTCCAAGTCCTCCAGCTCCGGCCATCCCAGGTGGCAGCAGCCAAGCCTTATCCAAGGAACGGCTGGCTTGCTAGTCTTAAAGCCGCTTAATTMATTATTAGGGCATTTAAAGGGTGCTTTTCATTGTTACATTAATTTTGATTTAAAAAAAAATCTAAAAGGAAAGCCAAGCAAAACAGACCATCTATTTTTAAAGGGCTCAGGAAAAGCAGGATTAGGTGAAGCCGCTTGGAATGAAGCAAGTCTGTGTAAAGAGCAAGGAGAGCCAATGCACCTGAGCCGCACGGCTGGAAAATCCAACCGGAATCTCCACTTGCGGTGGAGCACGGGGTGAATGTGGCCCCCTCRCTGGTGCCCGCTGACCACGCTGTCCCACCAAAGCCCCTCTGTCCCCTCCTGCATCTTCCTCAGCTCYCACACCCACAGTTGCTCCCCCAGAGCTGTAAACCAGGGCTTAAAATGGAATCATCAGGGTTAGAAAAGACCTTCGTGATCATCCAGCCCAGCTGTAAATAAACAAAGATGTTATTTATAGCAGTAACAACAGGTAGTTGAGCACACGGGGRTTCCCTTTGTAACTGCTGGCTGTCAGAGCCATGATGCCCACTCTGGTCCTCATCCCTCCTTCCTTCTTGCTACTCCTCCTTGCATCCTGCTGCAAAGGACTGCCAAACCCCCATGGCACTAAGCTGCACCTGGGCCAGGACCCTGCTTAGGTCTAAGATAAAGAGCTATTTCCCCCTCTTTCCTAGAAAACGCCTGTTTTGGTGTGACGTTGGTAGCGGGCACGGTGGCATGTGCTCTGATGCAAACCCCAACTGCCGCGAACTTCTCGGGGCCAAAACTATGGGTTTAGGGCTCTACGGCTAAGACACACGGAGGGCATCTAAACGTCACGGGGCTCTAAGAGACAACGGGTGAGAAAGCCAACGTGCCCCACCTGCGTCCCGGCCACGCGGCAGAGGTGACGGTAACGGCGGCTGCCGCCACCCATGGGTGCTGCCGGTGCCTGCGCGGCTGGAAGGAAACGCCAGAGAGGTCAGTGTGGACGTGGGATGACGGGGAAAGGCACCCTTGGACACGGGCAGCAGATCAGCCGGGGCTCCTGCTCCCGGAGCAGCTCGAGGGGCTGCTGGCGCCCRCGTCCCCGCCGCGGGGTGAAGCCCGGGATCCTTCAGAGTGACAAACAATTCCCTTTTGGATGGCAAAAACACGGTAAGTTGGACCGAACGCCGGCGCACGGGACCTCCAGGCTCCTCGGCTGTAGAAATCAGGAAAAGGAATACAATAATTTGTTGGATTATAGGCAGTGAACGTAGCGACGGCTTTTATAGGCTGGGGTAAAGCATTTCTCGATGTCTTTCTGGGGCTAAGGAGACTTCTGCCCCCTGGACAGGCATTTCTGAGGGCTCCTCCACACCGCTGAGGTGTTCAGCACCCTCCACGGTCCCCACCGCAGACAGCCAAGCAGCTGGGATGATTCCTCCTCTTTCACTCCCATTGACAGTCTGCAAAGCTCACCCCCCAAAGCAGCTTTGCAGGGCTCCATAGAGACTGTTCCCTCCTTTCCCTCACATATTCTATGTATTTACAACAGTAAAATACAATGCATTTCATTTCCAACGTAGACCTGCACGGTAGAAGTGGCCGCATAGCCCAGGGGTTGACCTCAGCTGCTGTGGAAACAAGTGACGTAGGAGAGTGTTTAAAGAGAATTATAAATTAACCGTTATTCATTAACCCACCCAAGGACTGGGGCTCTTTAGGAATACAACTGAGAAGCAAAAAAAAAAAGGATAATGCACATTATTCACAGCAGAAAGAAAAAAAAATCTATTCCTGAAGTCATTTTTAAATAAATTAGCAAAAACAAATAATGTATTTAACAGGTTAGATCTACGTAAGAGGCRAAATCCTCTCCATTTACTTAGAAGGGCTCCTTGGCTGTAGGAATCAGAGACGCTCAGAGTGTTGCTGTACCACCGGTACAAAGTTCTTTGTCTCCTGCACCTGCGGGAAGCTCCTGCTTTGGCAGCGCTACAGAAACCCCGGCACACAGCAAAAACCGAGATTTTGGGAAAATCTACGCACTGATAAACTGAGAAACAGGGTTAGCTCTACCCGCAGGAAGCCTCATAAACAGACACTTTCTAATTACACGTGAAGGTTAACAAAAAAATGCAGAAGTGGTTTTCTTTTTTCTAATAAAAGCACGCAGCTGTACTCATCCTTCCAACTTTGCCCTCGGATAAGTCGATCTAGATTTGCTCCATCTTTGGGGGAAAGAAAGCAAAGGAAACCCAAAAACCCTCCACTTGGACGGGCAGAAAAAGCAGAAATGTAGGAAAGTTGTAAAGGGGGGAAAAAAAAGTCCTTAACTCCTCTTGCTAAGGACCGACAGCTCTTCATCCTCCAGGGTAATGAAGAGGGGGGCACGGAGACAACAAGGCCAACGTCAAAGCAGATGATCTAGCAACCAGGAGTGCTTTAATACGTTCGGTGGTTCAATTAACACGGCGGAAAAGGCCCAGCATATTTGGCAATGCTGCAGCCCCCGGGCACGGGCATGCAGCTCATGCAGCAGCGGCGACACCGAGGCTTTCGGGACAAAAACCCCGTGTTTTGGCTTCTGTGCTTGCTACTAAACCCAGGTGCTGTAAGAGCAGCTAGCTCGGCTGGCTGCGGGCAGGGGTTATGGAGCTCGCGGGTCCTGCTGTGCACGGCGAAGAGTCCTGCTACTGGATTTCCACATGTAAATGCTCCTAATCCAGGATCACATCACATCTCTGCCTGCCCTACCAAACTAGATAAGCACCCTAGATACCGTTTATCTCGAGAGAAACGAAGGAGATTATGCTCCTTTTGGACCACACCTTTTAAACACCTTTGCACTAGAGCAAAACAAAGCAAGCGTTTTGTGTGACCAAGGGGGGACCAGACCCTCGGGGACACCCCTGGGGCTGGCGATGGAGTGCGGTGTGGAGAAGAGGAGGGTGAGAGGGGAGCTGGTGAGYGTGTCCAAGGAGCCGAGGGGAGGATGGAGGGAGGAAGGTGCAAGCTCTGGTGGGTGGTGGCCAGGGGCAGGCCAAGGGGCAGTGGGTGCAGGTTGCAGCGCAGGCAGCTCCATGTGGCCGTGAGGAAGAACKTGTTTGGTGGGAGGGTGCCCGAGCCCTGGCCCAGGCTGCCCAGGGAGGCTGCGGAGGCTCCTGCTCTGCAGATCTGCCAGCGCGCCGGGATGCGCCCGGGTGCCCCGTGCTCYGGGTGTCCCTGCTGGAGCAGGGGCTGCGCTGGGGGAGCCCTGGGGGTCCCTTCCAACCTCAGCCACCCTGGGATCCTGGGATTCTGTGCAAGGGGGAAGCGCAGGAGCTGGGAGGATGGAGCAAAGGTGGTCCAGGCCCCAGCTCCAGAAGGGAGGAGGATCCTGCGGCTTCTCCACAAACACGTCGGGGAGAGGCCCCTTCCCTGGGACAGGTGATGACATGGACCACGTATCTGCCGGCTGCGAGTTCTCGTGGTGCCTCAGGTTTGGAATCCAGGTTATTTCTGGCCTTCCAAAGGCTGGTTCCGGCCTGTCCCATGGCTTCATCCCTCCTGCCCCTCGGAGAAGGCAAGCCATGGAGAGCCATGTCGTGGAGCTCTGGGGTCGTTCCTCTGAGGTTCGCTCCGGCTTCCTTTCTCAGCCTCTGCTGGGGACAGTATCTCCATCATAGAGCTCTCCATCCCAAATGGAAGTCAGCAGCAGTCACCTGCACTGTTTTTAAAGCCCTAACGCCTGCAATCACTCCAGCCTATGCTCTGGGGCAGAGGGCTCGGTCACAAGCGCTGTGGCCACCGATGCAGCAACATCCTCTCTTCTCGATGCCTTCACTCAGCCCCCTTCTACAGAGCTCTACGGGGCCTGAGACAGCCAAGGCCACCAACTCTCACGAGGGATTTTTCAGGTAAGTCTTGGTAGCTCTGAACTTCAGGGTGCACAGAGGCATGTGAACAGGTCCAAACAGGTCAGACTTCCTCAAGCTGCTCTTTCTGAAGTACCCCGGGTCTACTTCATCTTGCACCGGACAATAGACTGCAGTGGAGACCGTGCTTCTTTATGAATAAAAAATGTTCTAACCCAAAGAGCCCTGTTACCGATCCTTTCAAGTCAAAAGGTTAATCTTGGGAGTAATGGCGGTTATTGATTAATAGCTATGTATGTTTTCCTTGACCACAGTGGTTTTTTCCACACAGTATTTCTGGGATTCCTCAGTCCAAATCCATTGCTCCACATCAACACCATCAGAGAAGACAAGAGACTCCTTTGGTTGCATCTTTGTGGATGTGTCTCTGCTCATGAGAGGTACGAGCACCCWGCTGTTTGCACCAACTGAAGAGTATGGAATCGGAGCACCAAAGGGAGCCCAGATTTGACTATGGGATGCAGTTCTGGTCATCTCATACCAAGAGCAATGCTGAAAGGAGAGGTCCTGAAAGGACAAGAAGTGCGATCCGAGTTACAGATTACCTTCTCTGCAGGGAAAGATTAAGTAGACTAAGATGCTCAAGCTGGGAAGCGCTGGGATAAACGTGCACCATCTTCAGCAGCACAAAGTAGGTCAACAAGTGAATTTTAAAAGAAAAAAGGAAGGATTTTCTCACACAGCTCATACGTGAAAGGCAGAACCCCCTACTGTTGACTGCTGTGGATGCTGGAATTAGGAACCAGAGGTTTCTATATATGCTGCAGCTCAGGAGGTGAGCTAATGATCCCTGCAAGATGGGAAGCAAACCAAGAGCTCTGTCTGGGACTGACTTACTGCTTGTAATCTTATCTAGACATCTTGCCACTTGTCACTGCTTGGGATAGGGAACCTTGATCAGTGCAAGCATGAAACTCCTGCATCTTTAAAGCTCCTGCTGATGTCGAAGTCTTGTCATGAGCAATATTCTTCATAAGCTAATGAACCCAAGAGCGAGCTGTTGATGYAGATGCTATTCCATTAGTCCTTGGCACAACGGTGTATTTTAAGGTCGGCGCCTCTGCTTGTCCTTGCAGRAGGACTCGCTCCCTCCACCTGAGATGACCCTGCAGAGTCCTCCTTGCTGGACCTCCCCTTCACATGGGGTTGTCTGCTGGCGTTTCACAAAGCAAGAAACACCAAGACAGGTTTTTCAGACATATCCTTGCGTTTCTTGACTCTAGGTTGACTCTGTCTTCTTCCAGATCAGATCTGCCTTTCATAAAAKGTAATAAACATCATTTAAGAGGATTTCTTTTCCAGAATGGAAGGAGGCAGCAGAACGAATGCTCACTGGTTATTCCAGCAGGCAATTCCAGGTTATTCCAGACCAGCACAGGACTAATGGGAAGTGCTGGGAGGAGGTGAAACACGGATGAGTTAGAGCATGAGGAACTGCAGGAGTATTGGGAAGCTCTCCAACCAGGCACATGAGATATCGTGATCGAAAGTGGGAACTGTCCAGTTTGGTTTAAAAACATGGGAGAATTTAGTTAAATAAAAGCAAGCAACAGCTGGTTSGTTGGTCACTACCCAAGTTAATCTCTGCTGTCCATGAGTGGGAGCAGAAAGATGGTTTTTCCATTTCAYTGTCCTACACAAGAGGACACGGAGAGGCAGGAGAACCTCATGGACATCGCTGCTGCCACCCCTAAAAGAGGCCAAAATGGACTCTTTTGGACTCAATGCAAACCCAGCAAACCAGAGCACGTCACGGCCCACGGGAATCCCTGCAAAGCAGAAACTTTGGGAAAACAGCCGCTCTCATGGCCTCTCCGCTCCCAATAATTCAACAAAGGGGGCCCTGGAAGCAACATCCGGAGCGCCCTGCACTGCGGCGCGGTTTGCATGCACTGTGCTGAGTAATGCACACACACATTTGGGAATAATTTTAACATAGTTCAACAATGCATAGGTACAACCGAGGGGCTTTGTGTCGGAAGGAGCGGGAAGGTTTGTGCATCTTTGCACAGTTCTGTTGGAGGGACTGAAAATGAAGCTTTCGCCTTGTTCCTTTAATACACCTTGTCAATAAAGCAAAAGGAAACCTTTTGAAGTTCTGTTTCTCATTCCCTGCAGGGGACTCTAATTAATCCCCAGCTTTGGACACGTGCAGTCTCCAGTGAACAACCTTCTTATGTTCCCTAGCATATCGCAACGAGAAAAAAATGCAAACACAAGATCCAACTAGTTTTGGTATGTTGACTTGCACACATCTATACCATAGTTCACATAAATAAAAGGAAGGAGGTGGAAGGCCAAATTCGACCCAAATGTAAAACGCTCCCAATGGACACGGGCAACTCGAAGAGGCATCAACAGGGACAACGGAGCAGCCGCGCGACCAGCGGACGAAGGGGATGGATGGGGAGGGCTTGGCCAGCACGGCAGTCTATGGTGCAAGGCCAACCCTCCTCAGAAGAGCTCAGAAATAACTCTCTCTTACAGAAAAGTACAACAAAAWCCTCTTTCATACTATTTAGGTATTTCTTCAATCACCATAATAACGTTCCTGCAGTCAAGGGAAATCATTGCTTCTTTTGCGAGTGCTGCACGTGGCCTTGGAAATATTTGAAATACATAAGAAATCTGCATTATTTGGGAACCTGCATTATTTTAGCAGCTGAATTCTATGAGGAGAGCTCTAGTGACCCCAAATGCACACCCTGTGCATTTGAGCTGTTGGGAAAAGAGCAGCAAGCCACGTACCTTTTGGTGGGAGTGGGTGCTCCGGAGGACATGTGGGTCCCCAAGGTGTCGTTCATGTTAGCGAGGGGGCGAGGAGGGCTGCAAGGGAAATGGTTGGCCCAATTAGTGACTTAAAGACAGGCAAACAAAAAGGAGACACAAGCGAGGCCAGGGAAAAGGGCATCACTGGTCTCTGCAACATCATTAGGTCGAAGAGTCGCAGCAGAAACCGCTTTGCACGGCCGTTTCCGAAGAGCCTGCTCTCCTGCATTAAAATTACTTCTCAGAATTCCARTGTTACGTTAAAACGAAGCTAAACCCAACGTCTGTGATTATGTAAGTGACCTTTAGTGCTGTTTAATAATTTAGTCTTCTTTAATAATTCAAAGCGATGCAGAAGCCCCRTGCGGGAGCGGGAGGACGCGGGCGGCCGGTGCTGGGACCTGCCGGTTCACCCCAGGACACCGAGAGAGCAGGAGGCACTAATTGCACCCTAAAACCTTGACTCCCCCCTATTTGCCATCACCTTGTCGTCCCTTACAACCACTGCAGACACCGACCTTGCAAGCTTCAGTTTTCACAACACCAGCACATTGACCTTATGGGGTTCCTGGCTCTGCTGACGTTCCTCGAGTCGGCTGCAAGGAGCCTGCTTCGGTTTTGCACACAGGAGCATCAGGAACAGGCTTAAGCCTAATTAGATTATTTCTAATATATACATAATAATATACATATAGAAGCTAATAAAGAGCTTCCAGCACCCACTCACAACTGGAAAGTCAAACACAAGTATTAAAAAAATCACCCAGATATCCAATATATAAACCCATATATAAATTGTGTGTGCATCGTGTGTGCATGACTTGCAGTAGTTCTTCATTTAGCATTTCAGCACCAATATCCTGCAATGCTCCAGCCTGGCTCCAAGAGCCTTGTCCCGAAATACTTACGCTGCCTGCTTTGATATCCCTGCTGTCCTACACGTAACGTTACACCGAGAAACGACRTGGTCGTATGATAGTACTGACTGGGCTATTTTGGAAGGGGAACTTGCTACTGTAAAATAAAAGCAGAAACGCAATCACAACACCCTGGAAATCCTGGAGCTGGCGGAAGCGACGCGCTGCACAACGCCCGCAAGGTTAATTTTGCTCTGTGCTAGCTCAGCAGCAGCGCTTGCTCGCGGCCCCTGTTCCTCCCTATTTTCTCCTTGCTGACTGAATACCAAGCTCCGGCTGCAGTGCAAAGCTCAGCCTGCCTGCCCCGAGATTTAGCCGTCACCGACGCACGTTGGAAGCCTCCTTGACAGTCCGGGCACCGTTTCTTGGTCCCCAAGCAGACCCYGGGGGCTCCCGCACGCACCCCTTGCCCTGCCTACTATTGCATTCAAGGGCAATCCTTAATTTTATTACAATGCTTCTTTCCTGGGGCTCTCTTAATGGGAAAATTGGTATTATTCGCCATGTGCGGCATGTTTTTAGCATCATTATGCGACATTTCCACAGGCTCATTCCAGTTCTATAAATACGGGTGTCCTCATATTTCCAGCTAAATCCCGGCTCCCAGTGATAAAGGCAAAGGAAAGAGCTAAGAATGCACATCTGCTTGAGAGATTTCTCTTTTCTGGATTCTCCCTTTTTTACCTCAAAAAGAGAAGTGTTTCCCAGGGCAGGCTATTTCTTGAGGCCAGTTTACACATTCCAGCGAATACACCTGCAATGAGCTGGAACGTTCTCAGGACGGTGCTGTATCTTCTCACATAACCAAGACCATGAAATCACCCTTGAGATGTGTGGACCACGAAATGACGGTGCCCTTGAGACCAGCAGCACCACGGGGCCGTTCGGACAGCAGCGGTGGAGGATGCAAAGAGTTCGTGATGACAGTGGCCCTTCCAGGGCAAAGCAGCTCTATTTGATCAAAATTTCCCATTTAAAAGATGGAATTTAAGGACTGAATTCCCCTTCCGAGATGCTCGTGGTGGCATCTGCTGCAGCCCAAGTCTGCTAGTGGAGCGTAGACACCATCCCTGACCCAGCTATGGAGCAGACACGGTTCCTGCTCTGCTCATCCCAACAGAAACGCGGATTGTGGATGGGTTTTCTGTGGCTTTTACGGGGATCTCAACATAAGGCGAGTGCTGAATCCAATCTGAAGGATATAAAATGGCTCCTCTTCAGTATGTGAAAATATTCTCAAAATGTACTCAAAAGACTGTGTATAAAAAAGGCCAGATGAGTGGATAATCCCTTGGGACAGATTAAAATTCGTGTCTTAACACATGGCTGAGCAAAGCGGGAGGGCAAGGCTGACACAGGAGAGAATTTCCAGGAGGTTAAAAAACAGAAATCTACATCCCGGACTCCGAATTTTTTCCAAGGAAGTAAATTMTGGGATGAGAAGTTGCCAAAGAGCCGGCCAAGCGTTCCCAAGGCACGAGCGCCGGACGACCCAGGGGGAAAGGCACCTGGGAGCTGATGTGAAAGCTCTGCCTGTCCTCTCAGCCCGCGAAACCGCCTGGGATGCTGCAAATCCCGTTTTCCTTCGCTTTTCCCGAGTTCTTGTGCGGCATCGAGGGTGCCTTCGAGGCGGGGGACAAACCCCGCTGGTTCTTCTCGAATGGGCACAACCACCCCCGGACCCTGAAGAGCTCCAAGGAGCTCTGAGGAAGGCGCTGATGGCTGGAGCTGCAGGAAGGAGAACCCACCTTGAGCGCAGGAGGAGGGAGGACGCGGATCCCGGCAGCCCCGGACAYGTCGGCCAGCAGCAGGAACAAAGCGACGCGGCTCCCCGGCCGCACGCGGTGAATCCCAGCACTCACCAGACTAGGATTTGTGCCTGGAACTGCTTATAACTTGGCTCCAAACTTGGTTTTGTTCCGGTGAATTTTTCAATCGTAACTTGCAGAGCATTTAAGTGGATCCAGTCAGTCTGGGAAGAGCAGCGCCCACGTAAAAGCAGATCCCTGGGTGAACCGTTCGGGTCCCTGACATGGGGACCCACGTGGCGACACCCTAAGTCAAGTACCATAGCAGTTCTACCAGAAATGGCACCTGGTGGTTCTCCTGCTATAACCCATCCCAAAGCTACGCCACCTCTGCCTTTAACTCTCCTCGAACTATCTGTTGTGAGGATGCTTGCAAAACGTGACATAAAAGCGACACTGGCTGTGCAGCCAGGGCTCAGCAGGCGTCAGGGAGTGCAAATCCAGCCATCCTCATTGCTGTTCCATGCACGAGGTTCAAAATGCACATTACATAAAATATTAGGAACTCCAAAGACATCTCCACGTTCTGCATCAAGCTCAGCATGGGCACTACTCTGCACTGCTGGTCAGCACGGGAGGAAGGGCYGATCCCCTTCCCTATCCCACGAAGTACCTCACGAAACGCTATCGTTCCACACGTCATCCTGACGAACAACTGCGACACAGCAGGTTTGGGGGCTCCAGGACCTCTGCTTCTGTCCCGGGCAGATGTTCCTGCTGGTGGGAATGTTCCTCTGGGGAGGGAGGAAGAGAACGCACAGTTGTGGGTRCTCATAGAATCACTATGGTTGGAAGAGACCTTGGAGATCACTGAGGACAACCAGGAACCCCTCAGCACCATGACCCGCTACCCCGTGTCCCTAAGCGCCCCATCCACACGTTCCTTGAGCACCGCCGGGAACGGTGACGCCACCACTTCCCCGGCAGCCCCTTCCAATGCTCCACTGCTCTTTGCATGCAGCAATTCTCCCTCGTGTCAGCCCTGAACCTCTCCTGGGGCCATGGAGGCCGTTTCCTCCCGTCCCCCCTGCAGTTGTTCTGCAGAACAGACGGACCCCCCCTCACGACAGCCTTGCAGGAGCTGCAGGCAGCGACGGGGCCTCCCCGCAGCCTCCTSCTCTCCGCACTGAACAGCGCGGCTCCCTCGGCCGCTCCTCGTGAGGTCTCTGCTCCAGCCCCTTCCCAGCTCCGTGCCCTCCTTTGGCCCCGCTCCAGCGCCTCCCCCTTGTAGCGAGGCCCCAACGTGCCTGAAGTCGCACAGAGGGATTGTGAGAGACGTGGGGAGACCGCCCGAATCCGCACAGACCCCAAGTCCGCTYTGGCTCCCAAACAAACCAGGAATGAGCAGCGGCTGCTGAAACCTGCAGAAGAACACAGCAGCTGCCACGACGGTCCTTCGACGTTCTCAGGTAAGTGTCAGCGGGGAAAAACACAGAAACGTAGACACTGTGCTTTGGGGGAGCTTTCTCATTTCTCGCGTAGCAGTTCAGGAGAGGACAACCCTGGGACTGCCTGTTCCGAGCAGCACGCGCAGCATTCCTGGGTTTCTGCCTAGCACCTCCCTTCAGGAGGGGGACACGCGGATTGTGAAGCACAACCTGCTTTAATGCACTTCTTAGTTTCTGTTGCTGTGTTTTTACAGAGCAAAGGAACGACATCTCTGCCRAGCACCTCTTGGAAGCCCCCTGGGAGACTCCCAGGAACAGCCCTGGGAAAACTACTCTCTACATCTCCATTCAGCCTTCAGAAAACCAACCTACTCGGTGGTAGCCACGAATACCTAACTGCACCTGCAAACCTTTGATTCTTTGAAGTTACCGCTGCAAAAACACACTTTGCTCAAAACCCGCACCTCTAAATACACAGCGTACATGGCAAAAAGCATGAGTCAGGTCACCACACTCTGCCTCAACCTCCATTTACGTTAGAGGCGTTTGGCGTTTGCTGACATTCATCCAAGGAGCACTGTGGTTCTGGCGCACAAAGCGGCGCCAGCTCCAGAGCTCTCGTGGTACAAGCGCTGCACTCACACTGCAGACCACGTCATCGAGGACATGAAGCCAGGTCATCATGCCAACAAGTGGTCAGGCCCAATTTCCATAATCCTGGGCTATTTCCTACCASCATCACACCCTCCTTCCCCCACAGCAAGCTTAAGCACTCAGTGTGGTTAAACTATGTCCAGAATTACGGGCAGAGGTTTTCTTTCCATTTCACCCAAATTACCACCAACCTTTCAGGCTGCAGAGATGGATGGAGCTCGTTGCTGCCCTCCTCCCTCATTTCCCAAGTCAGTGCCAACACCGACGGGCCCGTAGCACTGAAGTTCTCGGTCTCTGCTGCTCTGCAGCTCTGCTCTTAGCCTGTCAATGCGCTGGCTGACAACTCCAGGCTCCTTTTTTCCATCTGTTCCCCACAGTGCCAAGCCGTGGAGGAGCCAGCGCGATCTGTTCAGCCCTACCACTGACCTCCTGCTGCGGCAGAACCAGAGCACGCTCCCTGATGTCACGAAGAGCGTTACTGCAGCAGCGTTGAAGAGTGTTATTGCAGCAGTCCTGGACCGTGGGGAGGCAGGGATGGCTCCGGGGGCCGTTTGGAGCACGGAGACACTTGCTGCATTTGCAGGGAGGTCAGGGTTTGCGTGAGGAGCAGCAGTTCCCGTGCAGGAGCCCCAAGGATGGCCTAACCTGGTAGGATGACACTGTCACGCTGAGCTGCAGCAGGCAAGGGGGGTCCGGAATCTCCATGAGAATAAGTGATTTTAACCTGGATGCATACGGGAGAACTGGATCTCTCCCAGACCTGACGCGACATCAGCCGCTGCAGAACCACGAAAACCTGTTGTAACCACCCAAAGAAAGTCTATCCATGGAACCCAGGCCAGGCGGCCCGGTGACAGCACCGGTACCAGCACCCTCACACCAGCAGGGTGACAGCGGGGCCTTGACGAGGTTGGCGGGAGAGGTAGGGATGACAAGGCTGGTGGGAGAGAGAGGGGTGAGACGTGGCAAGGAAACGYCTCGGGCCCTCCCTCATTGATTACTGGATTATTAATGCAGGTGAGGCTGTGGCAGTTAATTAATTATATTTATAATTATTTATTAAAAATAACTGTAATTATTTAATAATAATAAATGAAAGCGCACCAGGGAGCTCGGAACGTGGCTGAGCGGCTAGTGGAGCACACTGGCCTGAGCCACGCAGTGCCAAATAAACCCGGACTAGGCTGGGAATTAGCCCGAGCCGGGAGCTATTCCCAGGGAGCAATTCGGATGTGGTCCTGCTCTTCTGGAGGGAAGAAGGATGGATGGGGAGGGACGCGACTGGTGGCTTCGTGTTCAAGAACAGTCCTGGCATGGATGGACCCAGAGCCATCTCCGCACCTTGGGCATCTCCTCCAGCTCCCGGGGCAGCCTCCAGCGGGCAGCCCCTGCGCCCAGCACCTTCAACGGGGTTCTGCAATGGATATTCCAGGAGCAGCTTCCAAAATTCCATTCCCTTTACCAGCAGAGGAACCCCAAAGGCCAGGAGGCAGGCGCTGAGCAAGCAGATGGAGAGACCGGAGCATGCAAGGTCCATGCTAGGAGCACCTCAAAGCTTCAGCTAAAGCAGCCCACAAAGCTCGACTTGCTGATGAGCCCGGTTTCAGACAGAACCTGAGCTCTTCCCAGTGGTGGCCAGTGCCAGAACAAGGGGCAGTAGCTTCAAGTTGAAGCCCAGGCATCATCTGGGCTTCATCTCTGGTTGCTTTTTCCCTCTGGCTATGTGCTGGAGGAAGTGGAGGATAAAAATCTTTACAGCTATTCAATAGGATACATTGAGGCCCAAAAGGAAGAGCTATGTGGAAGCTATGTGGAAAATGTGGAAGTTCATAATGAAGAAAGAAGTACACTGCTAAACAAAAAAAAAGAACGTGGCAGAATTACCTTTTCCAGGGAATTCAAGGGCTGGGGAAATGATTCCAGGCAGGACAGGGAGGTTCACGGCAGTCAGCCCCCCAAGCAGCCCCAGTACAAGGGTGCATCAAAACATGCAAAAGTTGGAGAGAAGTTTCTGGGAGCTGAAGGTTTTCTGTTGCCTTTGGCACTGGYAGGGAACTAGTGGAGCCGCATCCCATTCCAGGGGCTACAACCCAAGGGGGTGGCTGGAAATCGGGGAGGGCTCAGGGAAGAGACGCGGGAATGACCACAAGCAGGAGCATCATGTCAAGATAGGGCCATTGGGTGCAGGTTGGATGAAGAACCCCCCCTTGCTCCCCGTAAAGAGACTGTGAAAACAGCACCTAAACCGGGAAATCCTGGCGCTCAAAACACGCAGCAGCAAGGAGAGAATATTACCTAGAGGAGCATAATGACAAGGAGGTCACAGAAACGCCTGGGGAGCAGAAGYTGCACCTGAAAATGGACATTGGGAAGCAAGACCCCCATTGCTTCCAGGCAATTTGAGGGGGATCCGAGCTGCTCTGGGATAATGGGATGTGGCTTCCCGGGGTGCCGGGAGGGCAGCGATGCAGGCTCGGGCCTCAGCTGCCAAGTCACGGGGAGATGCGCCCCAAATTGCCCCRGGGGGACCTTGTCCCCAGCATTTCTGCCGTGAAGCACCAAAAGGTCCATTCCTCTCCCTCGGGAAAGAGCCGGGCGGCTGTGATGCTTGTTGGGTGCCTGGTTGGGATAAGTTGCAATTTATGGGACTCGATAACCAGACCACTGCTTAGTCCTGCCAAACTTGTGGCAGGAACTGGACATCACGGAAATGGCAAAAACAGATATACAATTCTCTCCATTCCTTTCCCTGTTCCATTAACTCCCTATAGCATTGCTTAAGAATTTCTGAGGAATTACTCTGAAATATCCAGGGAGACACAGAGCACTTGCATACTGCACAGATTGTTGTAAAAATCCACGYAGGAAATGACCACCAGCAATTCTTCATTGCCCTGCATGACTTTCACGATGCTTTTTAGGAAAAATAATCAGAAATTATTTAAAAACAGTTGCTAATCTCCCTCCCCTGAGAGCGCCAAGGGCAAACACATGCACGGCTGTGCTGAGCCGACAGTTCTCCCCTATAAAGAATGAACGCAACAACCTGAACTGCATTTCACCCTCCTATTCCCATGCAAATTGCATGAGCAACTTTCCAAAAAAAAATTATGCTTATTTTACAAATTAATTACTGTTTCGTGCTCTCTGTTGTTTTAAAGAGCACAAAAAAGCCTCTTCTCAGCCTATTCAAAAGCAGTTTTTCAGTTCAGGGCTGGAGCAGAGATTCGTGGCTCTGCTGCCCCATGGCTTTTTGAGCCAACTTTTCCCTTAGCCTCCATGGGGCTTCTCCAGCTYTTTTCCAACTCTGGCTAATTTCCCTGCTGCCGCTAAGTAATAATCCGGGCCAAGCTATCTTGATGCAAAGGCAGGCAGAAAAAATATATATATAATCCACAGATTTAGGTTAAAAGAGCGCCTAATCCCCAAAGAGCAGGCGGGCGATTGCCCGAAGGAGGCCCTTTGGCCCCGGGGGTGTCGCTGCGGTGGCTCCCATGTCCTTGGCGCTGCCGGGCCGCGTGTCCGGCCGCTCCGCTCCGGCTCCGGCTCCTGCAGCTCCCCGGCGCGGGCACAAGCCGGGCGCCTGCCGCTGTTGAGAGGGTTGGGAGCAAGGGCAAGAGAAAGGCAGCAAGTTAAAAGCTCGTGGCAAACGTGCAGACACGTGCGGGGGGCACCGAGAGGTGCCCAAGTGGCCACAGTCCGGGGTGGGAATCCCTGGGCTCTGCAGCAGCAGCGGGAAGAGCAGCGCAGGGGCCGTCTCCGAGCAGCTCCGCTCTGAAGCCATCCCTGCCCTCTACGTGAGAGCCCATCTATCTGTGCACAGGGCCTCTAATAAAACCAGAGGGGCTTTTTTCCACTGCCTGGCCCTTCCGGCACGGAACAGCACTTCACGCCTTCAGCCACGGACAGAAACACGAGTTCATTACTCTGTCATTCTGCGTATTTATTGCTAGCAATCTGGCACACGCACACTCCTCCTCCKGACACAACATCCCGCAAACCCTGGCGCTTTCCACCGAAACGGTGGCTCTCGCCGCGCGCCCCGTTCGCGCCAAGCCCGCGCGGCGGAGCGGAGCTTACTGTGCGGCGCGGCGCCGCCGTGGGCAGCCGAGGGCCGGGGCCGCCCGCTCGCAGCCGGACGCTCCCGACGGACGAGCATCCTCCGCGCCGCAGCAGCATCCCTGCCCGTCGCCAAGGGAACGCGCCTGCTCCGCGCGCGGCTCCGCTGCCACCGGCCTCTCGTTCCTTCCCCAACGGCGTCCGCGGCGCCCGGGGGTGCGGGCGGCTCGCGCCRCTTGCACCGCACACCAGAGACGCTCCTACCTAAAGCAAATGAGAGCCGCCMCCTTCCACATGCAGCCCTGCTTCTTCCTGCGGCAGGGCGAACRGCGAAGCACAGAACTCCCTCTTTGCTCCTGCCCAGGGGGAACGTGCAGCCCGGAYTTGCCATTGCCAGGCTCTCAGCGGCCCTGACCTGCCATTCCCACCAAGAGCAGCAAATCTACAACCCCAGTATTCGGAGCAAAGCAAACGAGCTCCTCCCAACCACGGCAAGGGGAAAAGCAGCTCTGGCTGCTGCCACCCCCTTCTCCGCAACCTCGAGCAGCGACCTTGATTTACAAGAAGTGAAAGGAGGAAGGAAGGAAAGCGTGGAAGGGAGGAAGGGAAACGGCGGCGGCGGCTAAAGCGAGGGCGCGAGCCGCTTTCCCACAGCAATATGCAAAGCCCTGCGCGTTTCCGAGCCGCGGGGCCAGCCCCGGCACGCGATTTCCTCC
>NW_020455687.1:96737-156119 GCF_003342845.1 Nothoprocta perdicaria
ATTCCAGTTCTTTGGGTTGAAAAATGCCCTATTAGCCTCCATTAGAAACTCCATGAGGGGCTGGTCCTGCCTTGCTAAGAGCACAGGTGCTCATGCAAGAGCAGGCAAAAATAAACCTCAACTTTGACGCCCCTTGAAAGTATTTCTGGATGCAGAACAATAAAAAGCAGCAGTTGGAGGCTGCAGGGAGGAGGCTCACCCAATATATTTTAAAATACTAATTAATATATTTAAGAACATTAATGTAGAAAGGGCAAGTTGAAGCTAGGGGGAAATGCAATGTTTTGCATTTCTCATGAAGGGCATTCCGCATTAAAATGGGGTTAATTTTCTAAAAATCTCACGGATGCAAAGATCTTTGCTTGCAATTCTGGTACGGAATCGCCAACTCCATTGCACAACACATCAGAGTTAGGCTCCTTAGAAGCACACAAGAAGATTTTCCTGGTGAAAATTAGCTCAAATTCCTTATRGGTAAAAGCACCCGTCAGCACTAAACCAGCTGCAGGGGTCGATGGGGACCCGCTGTTGAACGGATGGGTGCTCATGGAGGGGACCTCGCCGAGCTCCACAAAGGACCTTGGGACGCAAGGAGCACAAAGGAGAGCGTGGTTAGATGTCAGGAAACCTCTTCCCAGGCAAGGAGCTCAGCCGTGGGAACAGGCTGTCCATGGAAGCGGCAGGAGCTCCGTGTTTAATGGCAAACAGCCTTGACTYGGCCGCATCCCTGAGCAACATAATCTGGTTTCCAAGCTGGACCGCACTTCTGAACCAGCCCTGTTTGGATCCAGGGTTTAGAGCACGTGAATTCCAGAGCTCCCTTCCAACTTCAAATAATTGATAACGCTAAAAAAAACCCAGAAAATACAGGCAACTTATGCAATAAAACCAGCAGTGTTCCGATAATACAAAGCTATTTCAAACGGAAGAAAACCTGGGTTCTGCCAAGGAGAATAAGGACGGCTGAGATCAAAGCCCCAAACCTCAAAGAGAAATCCCCAAAACTCAAAGAAAATACCCCATTAGGCTGCGAGCGTTGCCAGTGATCGGCATGAAAAACTATCAAAAATTCTGATAAGTGATTTTCCCGATCACGATTTTCACAGAAAGTGTAATCTCCTTCACGGGGAGGGAGAATGCAACGTGCTCTATGTTGTATGCAAATCCTAAAGCTGGCAAAATACTGAAATCAAGGAAAATATGTATCTTAAATATGTTTAGGTTTCTAACTTTTCGTAGACTATGGTACTGTGTTTTCCATTAAACAGCCTGAACTTTTTTAATGTGTATTTATGCAATCTTGGTAGGAGCGCATACGACGCGACAGAAGCAGGCGCTCAGCATCAGTGGGTGACAGAATAAACACGAAAGTTAAGAAATCTGCTGGCATATTCATGAAAAATAAACTCACCAGATGGTTATGTAGATATTAGGGGAAAATAAAACAGCAATTTTGAAAAAAAAAAAAAAAAAAAAAAAAACGCGCATTTCGGACAAAAAGGCAGACTACATTTGCAGAACAGGGCTGCATTTGCAGCTCCCCTATTTCCTTTGCAAAGAAGGCTCGTGGGGACAAGCAGGACACTGTGGCAGCAGCAGATGCACCCTGGACGTTATCAAACAGAGAGACAGGGCAGCAGAGAAAGACAARCAATCCCGGTGCTTTGAAGGGGAACACTGTTTTAGGAGAAATTTGAAATAAAGCACCAATATTGGAGAGGACAACTCTTCAAGAAATGGTATATTGGTGTAGTTTCAGGAAATGCTCTATCAAGATAGAGGTATATCTTCAAGAAATGCTATATCAGGATATAGGTATATCTTCAAGAAGTGCTATATGCGTGACTTGCTCATCTAGGCACCATCAGCAGCTGCTCCCCGTTGAGCTGGTGACCAAGGCTCTCGGACAACACAACCAGAGGAAACCTCAATATATACATAATGCTTTGGGATCTTTTTTTCTTAAAAGTAGGCTTTCTGAGTCCTTCCATATTCAGCTTTCTGGTAGAAAGCTCCCCGTCTCTCCTTTGTAATTTACCTAAAACRAGTTCCATTTGACACGCAGGGTCAAGAAAGAAGGCCGTGCTTTTKCAGCACCTCATTTTTTTGCCTCCACTGCAATGGACATATTTTGCCCCATTTTACCCCCCAGATGCCCACAGCAGCAGTGGCCGAATCAGGAACATCATTTTGGACAGGTCACTGCTTCCCTGGGGAGGAAAMACATCCAGGATCAATCCCAAACTCTTCCCAACCGGGTCCCGGCAGCACTGATGGAGGGCAGCAGCTCGGCTGCTTCCTTGCAGCACACAGGCAGTGCAGAACCCATTGTCCAAAACTTGGCAATTCCTATCCTTTTTTCTCCAATAGTTGCACTAATTCTCTTGCTCTTTTAGATGTTTTTGAATCTGCCAAGGGTCATTCTACTAGAAACGGGATCACAGAAGTTGGATGTGCAAATAACCAAATTAAATGACCTGCGAGGTGMGCGACACGCGAGCTAAAAATGCATTAACAGCTGCTGACAGAGAGCACTCCATGCCTCACCCCGGCGGGAGGCAAGTGGCTGGGCGATATTCTTGAAATACTCARTTAAGACCCAATTAAGACACCGTAAAGACCTTTTTTTTGGTGGTGAGGATTCCCTTCTGTGGTTTTTGCAACACAACACTATCAGCTGACGTGCAGAGCTATATTTTTCTGTAGACGTATGGAGCTGTAAACTATTATTTTCTCCTGCAGATTTTAATGAGTTTAAAAACATGGAAGAAAGCACAGAGCAAATAAATAGGAAAATATGAACTGGTTCAGACTCATCACAACCCACTGCTCTCCCTGCAGAAAACCCAAGTCCAAAGCTGGGCGACCAGAGCTCCTCAGCACATCTTGACCCAGACACGAGTCCCAGCCCACAAGGAGCACAGTCCCCCTTGCCTTGGGGCTGCCATAAGCCTTTTATTTAGGGAAAACAAAACTTCAGCTCTGAACTGAACCATGGCATTATATAGTCTTAAAAAATTACTACCTGCAAGTGCAATTTAGCAGAGAAAAACAGAACAACTATAGTCTATTAAATCAGATCCAACCCCCCTCTCTGCAGAGGATGAAAACAAGTGCTATAAAAGTTGACAAATATTTGCAATTATAAACTGGTAAAAACCACACAGCTACGTGGTAAAAAAGCTATGCTTTTCTAAAGAAGCTAAGTAATGGAATACATTCTAGCTATTTCTTCTTTCATATAACATTAAGGACCTTCTCTGCTCTTTACAAAAGCAAGAGTGAACCRAGAGGGTTTTCCCACCCCGAGATGAGGTTTCTTGCTGCCCCCTCTCCACTCTTGGGCAAGCTGGCCTCCAGCTACCAACAAAACCAAGGAGGATGGAGAGAAGCACCAGGTGATCAAAGCCCCAGAGCATTTGGAAGGGCTGGGGTGGCACCGATACCAKCAAACCTTGAGAGGCTGAGAGACGTTCATGTGTGAACTCCCTGGCAGGAGAACTCCCTGGTTCAAGGGATCGAATCCTTAGGATTGCACCTCGCTSAATACGCATGAAAACGGAGTCCTTGGAATTAAGGGAATTAGACCCTTCATTTCCACTCTTCTCTACAGCATGTGCCTCACTTCAACTATACGGAAAGACCGACGACACTTTGCTCAGGATTCTGGGGGGCACGAAGCAAATCTGCTTGCTTTATTGCACATACAGCACTGCTGGCAAACCCAGGAGCCCATTTCCAGCGKGCTCAAAGCCACCAGCGCCAAGGCACTTAATTAAAACCTACAATGAGGTCACACGAAGGGGCAGCAACGCTCCTGCCAAAGGCCCGCAAAGCCCACAGCAAAACGAGCACCAACACGGAGCCAGTGCCCCGGGCAYCCACAACCGCCCACGTGCGAGGCTCAGAGCCACTGCTAATATTAGACAGCATTAAGGAGCATGTAAATAAAGCCTTTAAGTAACATTGTTTTGTTGACATAGATTAACCTGTAACAAATAAGAAAACATCCAATCAAGTTCTGTGTAAAACGCTACATTGCTCAGTACTTTCACACATTAATAGGGTAGAAAAATAGTAGAGTAGAAAAYACAGGCAAAGTTCGGGCTAATTCCCCTAAACATGTTCTGTTTCACTTCTGTTAACAAGACACTCTTAAGAAAAGAGCTTGTTTCAAACCATGAATTTTTCAGAGAAACATTTATACCTTTGTATAGCCTTGCAATTCCATAACTGTAATCTCAGGTTTGCTTCTGCAAGCCAATTCTGCAGTCAAACAGCCCAAATGCCCTGTGGTGCGCCACTGATACAGGGAAAAACGCGGTAAAATGGGTAAAACATGTTAAAACGGGTACTCACACGATATGTGCCAGGTCGAGGGGCTTCTCGGGCTGCTCGGGGAAGACGGGCCGCGGCGGGTCCCTGCTGGGCACGCAGCCCAGGGACTTGCTGATCGCGTGGCTCAGCTTCTTGGCCGGCGACTTCTGTGCGGAAAGAGCGAAGAAAATGAGCTCCCCGTTAGGAAGAGGGCCCCGTGCAGCCACGTAGCAAGTGCTCCGCACCAGGGGATGCAGAGACTGCGTTTGAAGCATTGCCAAGCCTAAGAAATTAGCAGGGGCTAAACCAAGCCCGCTGCAGCGGTGCATGTGTGCGTGTGTGTGTGCGTGTGCATGCAGCCCGGCATCCTGAAAGTGGAAGCAGTTCAATGCAAATACATAACTCAAGACACAAAGCGTTTGTCTGGTCGTTCTGCCAGGATTTACACCAAGAGACAGGAAYTCCCAAAGAGGGATTTCTGGAGAGCACGGGCTTTGTAATTTGAAGCAAGGACCAAAGGGAAGAAAAAGGATCCTCTCCATAAGGGGGTAGATACAGTGTCTGCCCAGATGTACCATTTGCACCGATTAGAAATCACTGAGAYGGGAGCTGTGTCCTCCTGCATCCTTTGCAAGGGCAGCTGCTTCCAAAAACACATTTTATTTTGCATTTTCTCTGCTCATGGTGGACCAAGCCAAGGAGAAGRGCAGCGTTAAGGAGAGGAGCAGCATCACGGAGAACAGCAGCGTCAAGGAGAACGTGACCGACGGGTTTATGTCCCTTCCCACACAGGAGAGCGATGCCAAACACCAGAGCTGGCAACAAGGGSTCTGAATCATCAGGTTGAAACGTGTTTTATGGCCAACGGTGACTTGCAGAAACCAGGGCAAGAGATGCTCGACCAGCCCCCAGGGACGGGGCAGCCACCCAGCGCTCCAGGGAGAGCTCCAAAATAACCTGGCAGCTCTATCAAGAACCTGGCTTTTCTGCTCCTTTCAAGCCCCTTTTTTCCACTAGCAATCCACAAATCTACCAGCTGGATTATTCACAGCGATGCTATTTCTGATACTCCATTTTTCTCCTGCAAGACATTTCCAAGTTGAATTAGGACCAACTCTCAAGGCACACATTCAAATTAGCATTGACTTAAATAAGAAGCAAGGCTATGGAGATTAGCAGTTAGATAGAAGCTTGGTAGAGTGAATATAAATTAGTAGCTAATAATTACCAGCTGTTTAATTAATTACCAAGGACGACCTTTCGTCAAGTTGCCTCTGCAATAAAGACACGTTTGCAAGGCGAACCAACACACGGGGGGACTGATCCCTCTGGGATTTCACCTGGTTTTAGCAGACTGGGTTGCATTTCCAGTATAAAGTCCTCCTTTCAGGCTGTCGCTTTCTTTTCCTTCTACCCTGTTTGTCACTTAGTTTCTGCACAGACCATCTACTCTCTTGGTGCCTTTGCTGTGTCCTACCTCTTCACTGCAGTATTTCTAGACCATCTTAAAGGCGTTTTTTCCACTGTGGTACCCACCGGCACGTCCAGTTGTGCTGCCCCATGATTTAGTTTGTCAAGTAAATGCAATATGGCCTGGAAATGCTGCAATGGAGCCACTCCAGCAGCCCCAGCAGCTTCACTTCCAGAAAATTACAGGGAAAAGATCATTTCCATCACTCCTGAGACTTGGGTAGACCCTGTGCTGATTCACATCCCTTATGGGCATCCAGACTCCCCAGGAAATAAATATTTTTTCTTACAATTAGCAGTGCCCAACCTTAGAAAAAGCTCATTAAAASATACGTATTTCATCATCGTCTGCCTTCGAGCCACCTCTGCCTCTTGGAAGTGCAATTGCTGAACAGGAATCTCATTATTTAAAAGGGGAGCCTTTCTAAATTAACGGGATTTACTTTTTAATTAAGCATTTTTAAAGAAATATTACAATAATTTAAACACCTCTGAAGAAGGTGTGAGCAGAGATTTGACCTACAGGCCTGGAACGACCCTCCCCAACACAGGCTCAGGCASCAGGCATTATCACTGCTATGCACACTTGAGCACTAGCTGAAGAATGCGCTTTGCTCCCTCAACGGTCCGTGCAATCCTATTTATATTATGATTATAAATCCTACCTATTATGAAATTCTACCTATTTAGAGGTTTTCATGGAGTTTGCTTACGTTTTTCATAATCACCACAACGTACAAAAATGATGTGAGAAAATAACTTCTTTGGATAATGGGTGCTGAAGGCAGGGCTTTGCCCAGCTCGCTACGGGCTCAGAGCAGAGCAGCATCTCAGACCTTCCCAAATCCCTGGAAAAGCAAGTCTTGAAGGACACTAAACACTCAGTTACGTGCCAGGAAATTGGAATGATAATAAGATAAAAGCTAATCTCCATTTTCTTCCAGCAGTTTGCCAGAACACAGGCCCTGCTGCCYTGCTGGATGACCAGATTCCCAGAGATCTCACTGATTTCTTAAAGCATCATCATCATCATCATCATCCTCACCACCACCATGTGCCTTGCTGTGGATTTCAAAGGGCAGGCAGCTCCAAATTCCTGCTGATTCTGCCCAGACAGGAGGGCACAGGTACCACAAAAGGCATGTTACACAAGGCAGGAAAGTCTTCTACACCAAAACTAGACGAATAAAGACAGAATTACGTGAGGTCTCTCTCATCTAACAGTTATATTCAAATATATTCAAAATATATATCAAATTAATACTTAAAATAACATCAGAATATTTTTCGAGAGTGTGCCCGTATTATCACCGTTGCTTATTTTAATTGCACTTTGCTAAGAGCTTATGATTAATAACCATATGAATATAATTTGGTATTATTTTTGTTCAAAACACTTTCTTATAAAGTAGATTAAGATGTGAGAATATGAAGACATGGGAGGGTAAGTATTTCTAGAGATGAGGACAACCTCTTAGATTTAATATGAAATATGTCTCCTGGGAAATGTCCTAAAAAGTCAAGCCTTCAGCCAAGAAAATGTATTACCATTGAGTAAAGGGGTACGTAAAACCTTCTATAAAGTTCATTTCGCCTGCCCTCCTAGATGATGTAGCAGCCGCCAGCAAAACCATTCCCAGGCTGCAATGGAATTACAGAATCGTTATGGTTGGAAAAGACCTTCAAGATCATAGAGTCCAATTGTAGATTAATCTATAGACATGGATTAACTCACAGCTTGAGGCTTCCTGGAATGAAGTGAGGCTCACCACAGTGAGTCTTAGAAGAAAGCACGTGAGAAAATTGTAATTTGTGTCSGAGCATACACGAAGAGGAAGCAATATTGGCCAAAGCATTGTTATTATCCCTGAAACGGGTCATTCAACATTTCTGAACAGCTTATTAAGAATGAAACACCCCAAAAGTTAGTACTGAGAAAAAAAAAAGGGATGGCCGACTTGTAGATTTTAATACCAGAATGGAGACAATCCATCTTATTTGATGTGCTGCAAAAAGAGGTCAGAGGACTTCAGAGGAAATATCTACACAATGAGATAACACTACTGTTTAGATATGCTTTGGCATCAAAAAGTCCAGACTAGATGAATGCACTTCTGAGAGTGATAATATAGATTTAGATATTTAGATTGGAAGTCCCAAAAGTTTATTCCCTATGCTATGAAAAAAGGAACAAAAATTTACTCTGGATTCTCCTGCCTTCTGCTTCCAAACACTGGGCTGTATTAAGACACTGTTTTCTAAATTCAAGCCTCACGCTATAAGAATTTATCTTCATAGAGATAATTCCTATTTTTAATCCAAAAACATTTTTTTTTCTTTAAATATGTATAAGATTGGGCTTAACCCTTTTTGCCATAGAGCAAGTTTTCAAATCCGTATTTGTCTATTTCTTCAGATGTGAATATTGTTATTTACTTAAATGATATTTTCCATATAACCCAGTTAAGATTATTCAGTGAAGGCTCCGTGTTACCCCCACACACATTTACAGTTCTCCAGATGACAACAGCATGTTGTTCTTTTAAAGAAATGCCCGATTTAGCTTTCTGTGCAGAAAATCTGCAAGCTTTGTGTCTTGTTGGGCTAGATGAGAAGACATGGAAGCAGCTGGACTGGTGGAGACCGGAGGAAAACCCATGGCTTGGGGTTTTGAAAGGAACTGTGTGTGCTTTGTACGGCACCGAATACTACGAAAACCATCAACAACTCAACAATATTAATTAAATTAAAAAAAAAATATATATATAAGCATACTTTTAAAGCCTCTAAAGGTTCTGGCAGCTTGGAGGCTATTGCAAAGCCCTCTTTAAGCTGCAGAATAAGGTGGTAGAGAGGGTGTTTTCAGGAAAAGGAGTTACCCAGGAGGAGTGCTCCTTCATCTGGTGCTGGTTGCTGTGCGGGCCGCTGGCGTGGCCGCGCCAGAAGCACGTCTGGCACAGCTGGTAGTTGTGGCACTGCTGGCACCGGTACCTGAAGCCCATCATGCTCTCGCAGCGGCAGTAGGAACATTCCACGGGGTGGAAGACTTGGAAGGGAAGGAGGGAAACAGAGAAAAGTCAGAAGCGAATCCTAAGGATAACATCAACCATCCAATTTCATTAGAGCTTCTCAAAACAAACAATAAAAAAACCCACGTTCTGAGCCAAAACTCATTATTCTGGGGAGATTGTGCTTTCTGAGTGCAGAGCAGGTCATTCTGGCAACAGCAACCATAAATCTAAGATGATGACAACACATTGGTTCCATYTGATAACTTTTTTGCTCTTATGAGTGGGCTCCCTCTTCAGACCCAGACAGACCCAGACGTGGTCTCCATGCTAGTTCACCCAAGGGGAGCGCAGAGCAGGACAGGGGTGTCCCCGAAGGAGAACTCATGTCCCCCTAAACAGGGCGCTTGCCCCTGCCTTTGATTTGCCCAAAAGGCCAATTCAGACCAGGAAAACGGGGTTCCTGCTCCAAAGGACCTCTCGGTGTGGGATCTCCCTTGCTCCGCGCTGCCTGCAAGGGGAGCTCTGTCTCTTGTACCTCTACAGCTTAAACTGAAGATATCCCCAACATTTCGTAACGTTTTGAACACCTAAAAAATAAACTAGATATAATATGCAGGTCACAAACAGGCTAAGCACAGCTCATTGCAGACAAGTAATGTGTTTGGAGAAGATCCCGGGAAAAGGAGCACAGTAGCCATCAGTCAAGGGAAAAAACGATTCTATGACAAAAGTGGTGATTTAGCCATTCTACGAGAGACTCAGAGCAATTCTTTCGAGCACARTGAAGCTAATGTAGAGACATGTAACTTCTAGAGGATGGTTTGACCTGTTCGCGTAGAAGTGTCTTCTGTCTCAAGACTGGATACATAAGCACGAAGGGTCACAATGGAGGGAAAAAACTGTTGAAAATACTTGGGTGACAATTAGAGAAGAGAGGTTGAGCAAGACCCTGCTCAGGTACGTGATGTATAATTACCTCGGGAGGATCAGGGGATGGGTTATGTAAGCATGCGGCACCATTTGAGGCAAAGGACCTGGCCGTGATGGATTTCAATGGACAGATGTCCACGGGGAATGGACTATAGCAGAACCGTGATGAGGCTTTGATCCAAAAGGGAGCAAAAGCAACGAAAAGAGAGACGTCTGGATTTGCTCAAGCAGTATAAAATAACTAGAGGAAAGAGAAGATCAAAGATGATTAAATGGCAACAGAATTGGTGAAATTTAGAAGATGGAGGAGAGAGGATTCCCATAGSGCTTCCCTGCAGCTGGCTTCAACGAGCTCATGAGAACGAGCAGGTAAGGTCCAAGGAGAAGCAGCACAGCAAGAAAAGAAACTTTGGAGAATTGCCAGTTCCTCAAAGAAATCATACAAAACAACACCACCACCCACCCCACCAAGCATAAACAACCTCAGGGCTGAGAAAAGAGGATAATGTGGTAAAACGGCAATCTGGCTAAAATCATGACCTCTTCAATAAACTAGAATCCAAAAGCACACAGATGTGAAACTTGGCCCAAGTTGTTACTGCAGGTTACATGAAACAGGCAAATGCACCAAATCAGAAGAAACGAATGAGACAAGACTAGCAATAGATTTAAAGAAGAAACTACAAAAATTGTGAGCAGGATTCCTTACAGGAGGTGAAATTCGAGATTTGTGACTCCACTAAGACACACGGAAGGGAGGGAGGCAGCCTGGCTAGAAGGGAGAGCGCAGCGACGTGAGAGGCACTTACAAAAACAACACTGCATCTCCAGGGGCAGTGGGCAAAAACGGGTGCCTAGGGGCTTAAACTGCAATAAGAAAAAGGTTTACGCTAGCACACGAGCAAAAAAATTCTCACTCTATGAATATTTTAACACTGATTCCACCCCAAATTCCTGTCCAGGGAGGTTTGGTAACTTTTGAAGTTTTTCAAGAAGATGATGCTGGGCAAATCTTTCCAGAATATTTCCATATATTTCAGTTTGCCTTGGGAAAGGGGGAAGAATTAAGYCCAAGCTTTATTTGTACTGCACCCTGACCCCCTAAATAGCCTTCGTGCCAGTGGGCATTACTGGTACACTGCCCTACAAACCACTCATCTTGCCCTCTTTCCAAAAACGTCTGCCTGACCGCTCCGATGTGGGGAATTTAGCAGAGATTCTTACTGGTGAAATGGGGAGCAAGTCCTTGAAGCAAAGAATAAAAGAACCRAAACTGATATATACTGATATGTTTGACTTAAGGAAAGCAATAATACTGATATTAATAGATAAAGCAAACATATAATGCTGACAGCACACTGTAGGCAATGCAAAAAAAAAGCACACTTTAAAAATGACTGCTAAAAAGACACTGGAAGAGTCAATATGAAAGTTTATTAGGCCACRGGCAAGCTAAATGGCCACCAGGGTAGAAACAAGGAGGGAATTTTTGTATTTGTTCATAAAATTGCCAAGGCTTAGCCACTGATAGGATACAGATGTGTGAAGTGGAGCTGCATGTYTGCTCTCAGTACGAGCCTGTCGTCTTCTCCTTCCCAGGGTGCCGGTCTCATCAAATGTGGGTGTTACCCCTTTCCCTTTCTGCTCATCTCCAGACAGATAAAATAGGTGTTTCAGCTCACCTTAGTGAGCTGTTAATTATTATTACTCTTTTAATCTTCTCTTCTGAAGTTTTCTCTTTGCCCAATGCCCTTGGCCATAGGTGGCAGGGGGACTTGTAGGCTTCTCTGCTCTTCTCACTGCTTCCACAGTCCTTGGGCTTTCCCTTTGCTGGCCGCAGGTCCTCCAGGTTCAAACTTCCCCTCGGATGCCTCTGGAGACACAACCTGCTCCTTCCTCTCCTCCCTCCTGCCAGAGGACCAGGTCTCTATGGGAAGCCCTGCAAGAGCAGGGACAGCAGCAGTGAGAGAACCTGGCCCTTCTCCTGACTCCTGGCCACATATCCTCTTACTGTCACTAACCTTTAACTCTCACCTTTGGCCTTATCAGTGCTTGTGCCCTCAGCATTCAAATGTCCTCTCCTGTTAATCCCATTTCTTTGATGGGGACGCGTTAGAGGCTCCCAAATGTCAGCTGGAAGAAGGGGATAGGAGCCTCTTCCTCTCCCTCTAGCTGGAGGATRCTTCTCATTCGCCCTCCTCCACCAACCCATCTCATTCGGAGATCTTCTTATGCCACCTTGTGCTTTGCCTCAGGCTCTGCACACACTTGGCATTCTGTCTGTCTCTTGCAGGGGGAGAGCTGTCCCCCAGCTCTCCCACCTAAACATAAAGCAAGACTTAGGCTCTTGGATATTAGAGGCAAATGTGACGGTATTTTCTTCTCTACCTCCCACTCTTTTCCACCACAGGGCTTCCTGAAGGTGCTATCTCCTCCTCTCGCCCATCGCCTCCGTTCTGACCCCTCCAAACCCTCTTCCTCTCGTGCTCCGCAGAGCCCCTCCAGCCAAAGCCCCTGGTTACTCCTTCCCGGCCACCACCAGTTCTTAAACTGGCCCCATATCTGATTTTCCTCCGTTTCCTGGAGTCGCCACATACTGTCCTGGCTCTGGGCATCATCTTACCTGCACCTGGATGCCAAAGCCAGGCTTCTTATCCTGAGCAAAGCCAGGCTTCTTATCCTGAGCAAAGGCTTTCACGGATGTGTGGGGGAAGAAGGGATAAAATTAGGGCTTCCAAAACATGACAGTGATGTGCACGATAGATTATTAAAGCAAAACAATGAAAACAGAAATAGAGGAAAATTACAAACCTGTGTTTTGGTTATGTGGTTTAAAATGACCCTAATTTTTAAGCTATCTCAGCCAGTCAAGTGAGCATTAGACAAGAGGCCATGCAATATTTTGGTACAGATACCTTTCGTGGAAGATTTGGAAGAATAAACGTTTGAAACTCTAGCTAAGATACTGCTCATACTGGAAGAGAAATATATTGGAGAACTTGCCGTGACTGCAACTGCAAACCTTTATTTAAGCATGCCTCTTCAAATGCCTCTTCTGCATGTGCTACTAACAGCTACATCTGTTAAGAAGGCAGGACTTGCTCTTTTGGAAAGCAAGTCCTTTGCTATAACTTTGCTATATAAAATGCATGCAATAAACATGCATGCATGCCAAGCTCCAGGTTTTACTTATTTTTTTTCCATGGAGACTGCTCAAGCCACTGGAAAGAGGACTTTAGTATCCTTGCCTAGATGACTGACAGAGAGAAACTTGCTTAGGTGACAAGTTAGAGCAGGAACCTCTATCTTTCGGTTGACTAAATAAGGAACCTGTCCTCCTTGGTCTAAATTAACAGTTGAGACTGTTAATTTGGTCTAAATTAACAGTTTGAGAATACCCTCAAGCCCCCTTCGCTCCTGCTGCTGTAACTGGAGAGCCCCACAGCGAGCATTAAGGGCAGATTTTCTGGCTGGAATTCCCAGGACATATCAGATGCATAAAAGCTAATAAAAAAAACCCCCCATCTTCCCAAGATACTTGCTGACAATTAACCAGGCACACACTAAAACACATCCTTTTTTATGGATGGGAGAAGAAATGCAGATGAAGAGGGGAAATGACACTGTAAGGTCTGGAGGGGTTGTGCCCCTTCCCTCCAAATGATGAGTCTTAAATTCTAGCAAAAACTAGTTGGGAAAAAACCTTAAGTCTGTATGTGAATTATGAGAGCAATGATAAAAACTCCAAATGCTATGGAGATTTATTGCTTTATGCTCCTTGGCTCAGCACGAGTCACTCGCTAGCGCACCASGACAGCAAGGATGGAAATATCGACCGAGAAGCTGATTCCATCACCCTAAATGTGCTCCAAGGGTTTGTTCCCAGGAGGATGTGTGGTGGACACTGCTGCGTGAGGGATCCTCTCTTAGAGAAGCCTCCGTTTCCTTCACAATAACGATGCCTCCAGCACAGCCTGCATCTTCCCTTGGCTCTCGTCAAAGCAGCCACCGGAGCCTCGAAGGAGCCTACCGCTGATGGGCCGAGGAGCAGCCTCAAGGGCAGGATGCTCTTCCTTAATGACGACCTGCAACTCAGGCAGCAAAGGAAATCCCTGGTGCAGAAGACTTGAAGGATACTTGTTTTTTTTTCCACTAACTAGGCTTTTGTTTAACCCCTGATAAAGCAGGGGCCATGCAGGACAACSAGGACCTCTCAAGTGAAACCTGCGAGTGTTTTGGCTTTCCAGCAATCATAAAAACATTCTATCTCATAATCCTAACAAAGCGAGAGGGCCATTCGTTTCCCATGGATGGCAGCGATATGTTCAAAGCACCACAGGAGAAACTAAACTGAAAGCACGAGATTGTTGCTGGAATTGCCTTCCAACTGCCACCAAGCCTTGCAGGTCGAGTGGGAGGACTGAATTCTTTGAGTATTAATGGAAGCTAAAATTCCCAGAGCCCCGAGGGAGCGAGGAGGGGCGAGGAAGAGCGGGAAGGGAGGAGGAGACGGGGCTTGCTGCTTCTGCAAAGGAGGCTCCTGCTGCACGTCAYGGCAAGCAGAGAAATGGAAAGGGCTCCCCCGGACACCGAGGACATTGCTCATCAACGGGCCTGCCATGGGCTGCGCGGAGGGAGGGAAAGGCTCGGAGCAGGGATGGATGTGGGAGCTGGGCACTAACCACGCACTGCCCYGAGCCCCGTTTCGAGGTGCAGCACCCGCGCGTCCGCTGCGGTGCCCGGGAAATCACCCGCCTCCTCTCTGCAAAAAGGACAAAAATAGCACCGCTCCTGCAGGCCGGGGCTTGCTCTCTTTTGGGCTTGCTTTCTTTTCCAAAAGAAAACCGAAAATAGCGCTAGGCTCTGCCTGTCCTTGCAAGAAGTTGGGCTGCAGCATTCACCCCACCTCAGGCTGCCTAGCAGCGCGAAATAAATACCGTGTCACTACGGCAGCAGGGCTCAGCCCCATTCAGAACCTGCTGACATGATCCGGGGCTTCGAAGAAAGCCAAAGATTTATCTTTTTCACTAAAAGCAGCCAAAACTTGAGTAACAAAACCCGCCTGGGGAACGACCTGCTCCGTAACCGCGTCATGGAGCCTTCTTTAATCGGAAGCTCCTGCCGGGACCCGCACCCGCCTGGCTTTCTCACTTACTGCATTCACATATAAGATATGATCTCTACCCTGGAGAACCTAAACCCAGCAAAGCATTTCTAAGAATGTAAATATAACCTCAAGATAACAGGAAACACAAATTTAAATGAAAAAAAAAAATTCTTACAGCTAAATTTTCTCTTTTTTTTTTTTTCCTCACTTTGTGACAAGTGGAGGAGGGAAAAGCAGTGTCTGCAACCTCCTTCCTCTCCAGTTTTCCAAGATGTGGTTCCACAACAGCATAACGAAGTGGATTAGCAGGCGTGCACACAAGCCCACGTTATTACCCTGCACACGGGCACGCCAGCGGAGACGATGCCTCTCCACAGCGACGGGCCGGCTTTTTCGCCTAGAACAAAATCAGGGCATTTTTATTTGATGAGAGAGAAGATTTTTTTCCTCTTACTTACATTTTTTCTCCAATAAAACAAGTCCACAGCTTAATTTCCTTTCGCCTACACCTGACGGCAGGGTCTCAGGGTGTCGGCGGAGGTGCCTGGTGCCTCCGAAGCGGCTCAGCAGCGCTGCCCTCGGCCACTACGGAGATATTTACACACGGGGAAGCTCCAAACATCCGCCTGGAAGGAACCRTCAGGGAAGGAATGCTCTGCCCTCTCACAAAGGGCAATCCAGAGGACACTAATTTGCAGCGCAAACCAAAATCTGGGGCCAGAACATGAATACTGAAAAATGATAATGAAAGGAAACGTGTCCAAGAAAGTAGTAGCAAATACACATATTTAAAGGATGGATCTTTATGGACTGAGCATGTTTTATCACAGAWTCACAGAATATTTAAGGTTGGAAGGGACCTCTACAGATCATCTAGTCCARYCTTCCTGCTCCAGCAGGCACACCTASAGCATGTGGCACAGGGTGGCATCCAGGCGGRTTTKGAAGACCTCCAGAGWAGGAGACTCCACAACCTCCCTGGGCAGCCTGTTCCACTGCTCTGTCACCCTAACAGTAAAGAAGTTGCTCCTCACCTGGAGACGGAACTTCTTGTGCTCCAGCTTGTGGCCATTACCCCTCGTCCTATCGCTGGCCACCAGTGAGAACAGCCTGTCCCCTTCCTCCCTGCATTCTCCCTTCCTGAACTTATACATATTAAATCATATCCCCTCTGAGCCGTCTCTTCTCCAGAGAAAACAGGCCCAGCTCACTCAGCCTCTCTTCATACGAGAGATGTTCCATTCCCTTAATCATCCTGGTTGCCCTTCTCTGGACCCTCTCCAGAAGCTCCACGTCCCTCCTATACTGGGGTGCCCAGAACTGMACACAGTACTCCAGGTGCGGCCTCACCAGAGCTGAGGAGAGGGGCAGAATCACCTCCCTTGACCTGCTGGCAACRCTCCTCCTGATGCAGCCAGGATCCCATTGGCCTTCTTGGCCACGAGGGCACACTGCTCACTCATGGTTAACTTGGTGTCAACCAGGACTCCCAGGTCCCTCTCCGTGGAGCTGCTCTCCAGCAGGTCACCCCTAATCTGTACTGGTGCCGGGGGTTATTCCTCCCCAGGTGCAGGACCCTGCMCTTGTCCTTATTGAACCTCATGAGGTTCCTCTCTGCCCARCTCTCCAGCCTGTCCAGGTCCYTCTGGATGGCAGCACAGCCCTCCGGAGTGTCGGCCWCTSCACCCAGCTTGGTGTCATCTGCACACTTGCTCAGGGGAAAAACCATCATCAGAAAAAGCATCATTTACAGATTGTGGTTGAAGAGCAGATGAGTATTTCCTAGCAGAAGAGCGTCAGGGAACAAGTTAACGTGACCTTCATCGCAGTCCTATCTCGAATCACAGGACAGGCAAGGTTGGACTCTGAAGATCTTCTGGTCTAACCTCCTGCCCAAAGCAGGGTCACTTGGAGCTAGACCCGGCTCAGGGCCACGTCCAGTCACAATCCGAGCATCTCCCAGAAGGAAAACCCTACAACCTCCCTGGGCAACCTGTTCCAGTCTTGACCACTCTAAGAATTAAGTGCTTTCTTGCATTTAAATGGAATTTCTCATTCTGCTCTTYGTGCTAACTGGATGGAGCACCAGACGCGGAATACGGCACCGTCATCCCCTGACATTCATTACCAAACTGTTAAAATCCAACTGCTTCAGCTGCTTTTTGTGAGCTCCCGAGCAGGGCTGATGCTCAGGAGAGGCAGGCACGAGCAGGGCTATCAGCCCTGATGTTTCTTCAACAAACTGAAGGTACCTTTTGGGGAGAACTATCCAGCTGTTGTTCTTACAAGATGGGCTTAGTGCAATACCGACGGAGCTCTGGCGATGTGTCTGGGATAGCACATGAGAGCAGATTCATAAAATAGCCACTGCATGCCTGTAATTTTCTGGATTTTCACTCTTGAACGGATCATGACTTACTCCACGCACAGAAACCTGCTCCTTTACCAACTCACTTGTTAATGTCGCTGTTCATATTAAGAGTGAAGACCTACAAGGTCTCCATAGAGAAAGGGAACTTAGCTTGAGTAGACACCTTGGGCAAGACGAATCCCTTTATTTCCATGTCTGGTGTATAGAAGCTGCSCAATTAATGATGATTCTCATCTGGGCTGGAAACCAAGCAGAGCAAATGCAAAGGATATACATGAAACCCATCCACACGCCCTGGTCAAGGTCTCACGAAACTACTGAGGGCTGCCCCAAATCAAGTGAGGTCCAAGCTACCATGCCACTAACAGGTACCTTTTCCTTCACTGTGGATTGATTTTGACTTTAAGTTAATGGGAGAACAAGGGGTTTCTCATCTAAAGGCACAGTGAAAGTACTCAGTTTAACAAGAGCTCTTAAATCTACGGCACATTTCCCAGAGTTTGCACAGGAGAAGAGAAAGGAAAGCTTGGCACCAGGTGGGAAGGAGAGAAAAAGCACATTCTGCTCACCTATGGAGTTTGCTGCCATTCAACAACCTAGTTCAAGGCGAGTTTGAGCACTCAACATCCTCAAGAAACATAAAACATTCACTAAAAAGGAAACGATGAAAGTGCCGATTGACTTCATCTTTTAGGGAGCTTTTTAGGGAGATCTGGCCTCGAGAAGACCGTTCATTCCCGTCTAAGACTCCAAAATGACTCCTCCCAGGCGCAGGCTGCAGGACTCTTGCCACTCAAGACCTACTGAGAACGTTTTCTCATTGGAAATCTAAGTGGATCGCCTTGCTCCAAAGGCAGCCTTCCCATGGAAAAACCTTTGCCAATGGCATGTGTTGTCTAGACTAACACGTTAACTTCTACCAGTGAGGTTTATGCTCAGAGTGCACAGTTCCTTTCCGGCCTTATTTAGTAATCACACAGCCACAAGTCCAGACGAGGCTTCAAGCTTCATAATGCACATAATCCATGTTCTTATTAAAGATGAGAATCAGAAAAGCCTGCAGTTGTCGTTTGCTGCGGCAACGATGGAAATGCTTCACATTCCTCTAGCTCTAGGCACTGACAGCGGGTGTCAGTCGGCAACACGACAGATTCATCGATGAACGAGGCCACGAGCAGCCCCCGCGTTGCAAACGAAGCTCCGGGGTCGGGTGCTCCTCAGCTGCCCTCTGCACGGAGCCTGCCGGAGSCCTCAGGCCTCAGTGGGATCCCACACCTGGCACTAAAATATTGCACGTTCCTAGGAATCAGGATGGAGGCTGTAGATTAGAACTCAAAAAAGTGTGAAACGTTTCACTAAAAATCCAGAATTTTGATATTTGTCTGAAGTTCATGCTTGGGATTTCCGCTCCAACACAAGCCGCTGTCAGTTCCCATCCCAACCAATGCTTCCACGCGAGCAGCTTCCATGCCAGTCACGGACCTGCAAACTCCCACGGATGGCTCTCATGGTCAAAATCAGAAAAACAGAGAGAAAATCTGATAAAGAAACCACATTGGTGGTAGCAGCCCCCTACGAAACATCAGCTAAAGATTAGAGACCACTTGTGGCCGGTCACTTCCTCAAAATCATACAATGCGTTTTAGGTTTCCTAGAAAAGTGACCAAATCCTGTGTTAGTTCAACAGAGCACATTTACCAAAACCAGAAGCGAYCTTGATTTACAGCAGCACTGCTTAGTGGGTATTTTTTATGCTTTCATCTCTTTTCTGGTAGAGTTTTCACCTGAAAGGTGACGGGCATTTGTGTAACTTCCTATAGCAAGGTCACGCTGCACAAAGGCAGCACCGAGGCCGTACAAATATATTTATGGACCTGCCAAAGAGTTGTGGAAATGCTAAATTGTTAAGGAGTCAAGAAAAATAATATCAAATCAGCACTCTGCACTGCAGCAAATAAAACGTGCACATTGCCCTGCCTCCCAGCCCTCCGCTCCCCCTAACACAGGCACCATTCAGCCAGATTTACAGCATAATTCCCTGTTTTCTAAAGCCTACGCCGATTTTCACAGAACATAAGTAACCCATTAACTATCCCCCTGGATCTCTGTTTTTATTAGCTCCACAAAAGCTTGTCTTCATACTGTGTTTTAAGAGCGATTCTCCTCCGCTCTCCATTTCCCGACGCTGTTTTTGTTGCTTCCACAGTGACTGACTTACAAGCCCTGCTTCGTAATCCCTCCCAGCTGCATCCTGCTCCCCCAGCTCCCACTTGCATCCTCCCGCCCCACGGTGACGGACAATGGCTTCTTTCACCGGCCTCTAACTTGCTTCTTCCTTGGTGGACACAACTGTAACTAAAGCTCCAGTTTATTTTCCTACCACATTCCCCAGTAACCCCAGGGCTCTTCCTTCTGCCCTCTCCACCCTCCACCCGTGCAACTTTTACCTTCCCATGGAGCAATACTCCCCTCCCAGGAGCAAGCCCAAGCGCAGTAAATCGGAGGGCGAGAGCAGTTGCAAGGACTATTAATGACACCGTAACCCAGGATGCAGCCAGGGAGGCAGCTGCAGGAGAGGCTGAGAATTAGCAAGCTAGTTTTAATGGCACAAAGATTAACAGTCATCCCGGCAAGGTAGCCGAATGGTAAAACCTACGTCAACATTTCTTTGGAGAACATCCCTGGAGATGTTAGATTTAGGGACGGATTGCCAGGGATGCAGGAGCAGGAGGATGTCCTGCTTGGTGGCAACCTCAGGCAGCAGCCGTCAGGAAAGGGCACTGGGCAACAGCTCCCACTGGGACAGCGGCACAGAGGAATGCATGAGCTGATCCATACGGATAAGATTGTTCTGGATATCTAGGAATTCCCGCTGGCTGCTTTCAAGTGCAAGATGAGCCTACTGCCTTATCTCCAGATCTCCCCACGGTTCCACTTGTTGCCTTTAAACCTTCTCTGTGCCTTGCAGTTCTGTGCTGACGGATAACTCGCACGATGACCCCACTGCCTCTTCCTTGCTTTATTTATCCYGCCATACGTGTTTTTCTTCAAGTAWGAGTTTGTAAGAAGGAGAAGGTAAAGGAAGAGCAGAAAGCAAAGCGCAGCCCCCTCATTAGCGCAGCTCRTTAGGCAGCAAGAGGAGACAGCAGTCCTGCAGGGTGCCTAACTGCAGCAACAGCCACCTCCTCACCTCTTCTCCCCAAARACCCTGCTCCATGATATGGTTCCCCCTACATTCTTTTAAAAACCACTTTTTACAGCAAGACTCACAACTGACAGTAAATGTGTGCAAATATTTAGAGCAAGAGGGAAGAGCAGCGTCAGAGGCTGTGATACAGGAGAGCACCTGAGCGTCGGGCTTCCTGAGCTCTGCACCCACACAGAGCATCGGGAACATGGGGAAAATGGAGGAAAGAGCACGCAAATSCCAAAAAGAAGAGTGTAATCAAATTGAACAGAGAACGGGCAGAACTCATAGCTGCAGCCAGGCTGCCCAAGTCTCAACGCTGTGTCTGGAGATCACTAAGCAAGAACTAGGGTCTGGATTTATCTACCTGTGTGGTAAAAAGAGCAAGTTTATACACCCCGAGACGTCTACACATTCATTACCCTGACAGAGAGGTGACAACTAGCAGGGCTAGGGATTTTTGAGGATGCTAGCATGAGTTTAGCCTGGGSGAAAGAAACAGAAGAAGAAATTGAGCTTATGGGGGGAAGAAAGAAAGGAGTTTYTCCTTTCTAGCAATCACACAGAAAACACCACACACTTTTCAAGCTAAGCAGAGGTCCAACAGTGCAGGAGCTCAGCATTTACCCCCATGCTGAAAAACACAGGAGCGAACGGCGCGCTCAAACGCTGCTCGAGACAGACCCTGGGGTGGTACCGACGTCTCGGGCAGTCACCACTTGASAGGGCACGTTTGAGGACGGCGCAAGCAAGTGCCTTTACGAAGGCTGCAGAATGAACAGGAGCATTTAGGGAGAATGTGTTTTTCCTGCTGTTTCTCTTTGCATTGCTCACCACAAGACACATTAGAACTTGGGAACTCCGTGTTATCAGCTAGTGCTGCTCCGCACTCTGGCTGGGGAGGGATTTCATGGGCAATCAATCTCGTGGCGGGGCGCAGAGCACCCGTCGGCGCGGCCAAGCCCCRGGCCCGCTCGCCCTGGGACCGATACGGTTACAGTGGGAACAAGGAGGGCATTAAGCGCTCGGTTACACGGAAACACGAGGGCTTTTCTCATAACGGCCGCTTTGTTCGCGCCAGATGGTTCCCAACAGCAAAATATTCCCGCTTACCGTTTTCAACGTGGGCAAGTCTGTGCACGAGGGGCAGCCACACAAGGCACTGGGGAGGCGGGTCGGCCATCAGCGTGTCTAAGAACATGTTGAGCGCGATCTTTTTCTGCAAACAAAAAGAAAGACGTGGCAGGGAATTGTAAGAAAAGCCTTAATTTTATATGACAAACTATCTCAGTCTAAATCTGTCTGCTTCACTTTCTGCCAATAATGTATCATATGCTATAAAGAAGAGATAAAAATCGCAGCTTCTTTGCTCAGGAAGTTTCAGGCTCTATGAGGCCAACAGAAAGGCTGCAGAGAAGGCATTAGCGTGGACATAGGGTAATCCCAGAAAATTAATGGCAGGCAGGTGAACAGAAAATGCCTCAAAACGGAGGCCCAGGTGGTCAGCAGATCCTGAACTGATGTTAAAGAGCCTGTTCTGAAGAGCGAGACAACATCAAAAGGCAGAGGGGTTTATTTAGCAGCGTAGAAAATGGCACTCCAAACATAGAGGCGGTGGGAAAACATAGGAATGCACGGAGAAAAAGAGCAACTACAGCTCATACTCACCTATTAGCTAAACGCTATTTGTTCTTTTAATTAGACAAAATGAGAAAAGCAAGAGGCAAGGGGAGAATCTGAGTAATATTTAAAAAAAATAAAATTAAATCATTAGGGGAAGGAAGTCTGCAACAGGGCATTTTAAGGGTAATACGGAGGTAATAAGGGTAAGGGTTCAAATTCAGAGGAGCCGGAAGAAAAGTTCCTGCTGCAAATACAAGTGGATGGGGATAACTGGTAAAGAAAAACAGCTAAGAGCTATTACAGACACAAAGAAAGAATTTTCTGGCTTTTTCACACAATAAGCCAGATAACTGGGGGGTTCTCACACACAAAATGCATTTGGGCAGGCAGCCCTTTCCCCCTCACCTTTGCACAGGGCAGGATTGCTTCAAAAAGCCTCCATAAAACAGAGGGGAAAGAGAATGGGAGGAGAGGCCAGGCTGGCTTTCTAGGAGCTGCAAAATTGCACCTGCAACTTTCCTGCTATGAGTTGAGGGTTTTTTTTWAATTATTTTTTAGTAAGCTTCTATTTAAAGCATCACTATTTGTGTGATTCGTGGCAAATGGGTCTATTGCCCCTGCAGCCAAGTACTCGGGAGAGAAAACCATAATTTCTTCATTATAATGGAATTATAATTCTCTGCTCCAGTCACTCTCTGGGAATTTATTTTTATTTTTATTTTTATTTTTATTTTTATTTTTATTTTTATTTTTTAATTTTAATTTTTGAAACATGTAATATAATTCCTTAAGATCTAGCGCCTTGTTCTGCAGATCGAGGCCGCACCAGGGCCGCGGGAAGAGCGTGGGGGGCTCCAGGCTGCCCTTTCCCCTGGGCTAATCCCTCCCCAGGCTCCATCCCGGCTTTGCTGCCTCCCACAGGAGCAGCTGCCTCGTGCCAGCCCTTCCTGCCGCCACARCATTCCCGTTTCCATTCTGAAGGGAACCTCTCGGGCTCCTTTGGGTGAATGAGCCAGTTTGGTGGTGCAATGACACGGTGATTGCTGCAAGGACACAGTGATGCATGTCTCAGGTCACAGGCACTAAACTGCAGCCCGGAGATTTCCTCCTTCCTTCGCTGTGATCCAGGGAAATCACATCCAAACAGGTGGGTGTTAGACCTGTTTGTAGTGCCAGTTGTCTCTAATTAAGGATCTTAATCTGCAGCTCCATCAACACGTGCTTATAGCACCCTTGCTCCCAAGGCAAGACTGCAACAGACWTCTCTACCTCAACATATCAATAGATAATCCTATCTCTCAGTCATTTTTTTAATCAAGCTTGCACATCTTGACCACACTTTTGACCCCACCAGTGTTTTTAAGTGTGTACAGGGAGTTCAGTTATCAGCCAAAATAAGTCTTCATAAAAAATTGGGCTCATTCACCCTATTCAGGGGCTGGGCAAACGCAGCGATACGGACGTGGCCCCCGCTCATCTCCAGGCCCCGGGCACGGTTAGGGAGCCAGGCCGGAGGAAGCTGACGTGCCCTTCGTGCGACGGCCTGGAATGCAGTGGCTTTACTGATGTCACAGGGAACATGAGAGAGGCCCCTTGGGAAGCTTATTTTCTATCCCAAAGGACAGAAAAAGGGGATTTGGGAGGCAYGAGCAACAGGAATGACATTCAGGGTAGGTTCCCCAGGTACCTGCTGGGACCAACCTGCTTCCCGTCTCCGTATGGACGGCAGCGCCTGGTTTGGGAGCACGCTCTGCAGCGGGACTAACAAACCCCGTCCTAAACCCCTTCACGCTCTGCAAGCCAGGCCTTGCTCCAGGCACTGCCTTTTACTGACCAGTATCAGAGCAACACCACTGCCCCAAGGGAACCACGTGCAGATGCATTTCCCACTGGGACAAACCCCATCCCAACCTGGATGAGCTGCAGCCCCGATCTCCCAAATTCCAGGCTGCTTCCTACCGAGYTGCACTTCAAATGCACTAATTGCTGATCAGCTGAAATTTAGCAAAAGCCACTATAAATTCTCATTCTGAGCACTTCAGGTATATTTCTTCCAGAACATGATCAGAATCTAAATATAAATGTAAGATAGTTTAGACATAAGATTATCTAGGTTCATGTTTACAGCTGATTTCAGGCTTACTTACACTAACATTATCTCAGATTAAGGACACATACTCAGGACAATTACAATTTAATCACAACTAAATTACAGCTAAAATGTGGAGATAACTGTAGTTTCTGGGAGACCTTTTAAGATCAGTATTACTACATCCACTCAAAAAATTACATGAAATGGAGATATTTTTGAAAAAAASTCACACTAATAAGTGCAACAGTTAAATACATTGTCTGTGCACAGCTTGTCCTTTAAATCCATTTATTTTTGTGCAATCTCAACCAGCTCTCAACATCCCGAGAAACATCAAGAGCTGAGGGGGAAGCACTAAAAGGCTCTGTTTCATGTTTCAGGCAAAAAGCAGAGTTTTCCCTTGACACTCTTCTCACGGGTACAAAATTGGCCTGTTGAAAGAAAGAACATAAAGGATCTGGCACAATTTGACCACCTAGAGGCCTAAATGTACAACCTTTAATTGCTCCGGCTCTCTGGAAGCTGCTTAAATACTGCACATTGCTCCCACGGAAAGCCTCTAACCCTCATACTGAAGAAGTCCGGGGCCCTGCCAGGGCATCAGGGTCTGAAGAGGAGGAGGATGAAGGCCCTACCTGCTGCGGGAAGCACGTCCGCACCGAGTGCTCCGTGTACCCGAAGGAGGGCCCTTCGAACACGGCCGTCGGCAGCTTCAGAACCTCCTTCAAAAACTGGTCAAACTTGGTGAATATCAGCAGCCCGTTGGAGTCGGAGATCTGGGAGAAGATGTCTGCAAGAGAACACAACACCGCCCTGCAGCAGAGGGSACGTGAAGGCACCGGAGGATGGCAGGTACAAACCACGGCAGGTATTTTTTCCCCGCAGTACGTTCAAAATGGGGATTTTTTTATTTTCAGTTTTGGTCATTTTAGGGTTTTTACTTTAATGTAATGGAAAAATTCAATTGCTCTCCATACGGTAAAAGCATCAATTAGGTTTTAATCCACTAGGATCATTTAATTTAAGCTCCACAATGACCCTACCACTTCCCAGTCCGTTCTGCCCAAGCTACTGCAGAGCCCACGTCCATCTGAGACCACCCGGGGACGCGTGTGAATAAGCCCCCAAATCCTCACCTATTAAGCTAGTTCTTAGCTAGCTTATTATCTGAAAAAAAAAATTACTTAACTGGTCTGTGCTTTCTTGGGATAAAAAGCGTTTTGCTSGCCTTGACCTCAGATTTCTCCTGTTCTATTTGCGTTGCAAGAGGGAGAACCCATGTGCCATAGGGGACCCTTGTCCCAGGAGGAAGCAAGCTCGCAGCCACGGGCAATTTTCCCTATTGCAGCCTGTGTCCCCTGCCTCGAATCCCGCTCCTAGGGCAATCAGTTACGGAGAGCTGAGTGGAATTTATTTTGACCTGGATATTAACTGTCTAGATAGCTCAGTATGAAAATGTTTTTCTAAACTCGCTGCTACCTGCTGTATAAATGATGGAGAGCCCTAGGATGGAGTCTGCTCGTCCAGGCCAGMGGAGCAGCACAGCCCTCCCTTGCTCTCCCTCTCATTCCCTCACTTTTTCCACCCCTCCATACAAATCCCTGGAGTGCAGCGGCTGACTTTCTCATAGAGCCAGTTTCCAAATTACCCTAAAGAAATTACACAGGAAGAATTGGTTACGGAGTGGGTTCCATTGAACGCAGAAGAGAGACCATAGCTGGAGGCTGCGTGTTAAAGGATACCTATTGTGCAAGGAAAACAAGAAGACAGGGAAAAAGAACACAGGGAAAAAGAGGCCATGGAAGGAGAATGAGGTCAGAGCAGGAAGCATTAGCCAAGCTCTGCACAGACAAACCAGAGCTGTTGGGATCACAAAAGGCCGAGTTTTCAGACCGTGGAGCTGGGGATTGACACGGCCACCCGCTCCGATTACGCTCTGGAGAGATTCCCAAATCCTCCCAAATTTCCTAATTCCTGCGCTCCCATTAGGGAGCCCGGGCGGGACCCTCCCCTCCCGGGCGGCGCAGGGCCRCGCAGCAGAGAGCGCTGCCATTTAAGACACCATAAATAATGCAACTTTACAGAGGAAGTATCGATGGAAAAGGAGGCTGCTTGAGTAAAACTATGTGTGTAAAAAGGATTTGATTCCAAACGGCGGATTTCCAGGGAAGGAGAGAAATTATTTAAGTCTTAGTCTGGAAGGGGTAAGTCATGGGTGCTCTAAGTCCAGCTAGTTATTTGGGATTTATATCACAGGATAAATGCACAAAACTGAGCGGAAGGCCTGAACACCTTGTGGATGGAAAAATGCTAAGTCCTATTAGCAATAAGGGAAAAAAAATTCAAGGCAAAATGGGAGTTGGGCAGAATATTAAAAWATGCAGCATCTTAGAGAGTTTTAGCCAAGCACAAAAGCTATATTTAACCTGCTAAGTGAATGTGGAAGCACAGACAGCTTCAGTAATGGATACAAATGGAAATTATGGAAATAACTGCAGCTAAAGAGAGAAACAAACCTACAGGATCGCAAGCAAGATTCACTCCTGAACTGGAGCCTGTGCAAAAAATGAAGCCTGAGCAATAAACCTGTCAAGGTGAGATSGGTGGAATGTGACAGGACTTGCATTTAGAAAAAGGACAGAAATAATTTGGGTAAAAAGAGTCTATTAGCCTGAACTGAACAGCGTGTAAGGGTTAAAAAAAAATTAAAGATTTTAAGGAAAAAGTAATTAACATTATGAAAATAAAACAGAAAATGAGATAAATAGAATATAGTAGAATAAACAGAAAGTGAGCTAAATAGCACAGGCTATATCAGGGGGAATTAAGGAACACTAACCTATTTCTCGCTCTTATAAGAAACATGATTTTCTAGTCAGAGTGAGTYGAATTCATCCTTGTGGGAAGTTTCCACGTGGGAAATTACTAGTGAAACTGGAGAGGCTGGAGGTGAGCRGGATAATTTCACAGGGATGTCCTCTGTGGAGAGCAGCATTTTACCTTGGAAGGAAAAGGACCCTGGAGCTCAGGGGAGGCCTGAGGTGCCGCTGCTCAGCAAGGACATGGGGCCAAAGCAGCAAACTGGGTTTAGCAGCACCCGAGAGCACCTGGGTTTAGCAGCACCCGAGAGCACCTGGCTGCGGCCACTGACATTCCCGGTGACTTGGGAGCACCCTCCCATTCTCACAGAAAACCTCACTCCAACACTACTGCATTCCAAACCCAGCGGAGCCTGCTCTACTGGGATACATGCAATGCCACTACAGACCATGTTATTGCTGTGAAGCACTGCTTAGGATCAAAACAAACTACCTCTTTACTCCCATTCCTCCAAATAAATAGAGAAATAAATGAACAAATAAATAAAAAGCTTGTAGAAAATCCAATCCGTCCACTCCACCAAACCACAAACCCACATCCAGGTAGCACAGATCAGTAAAGGCCAAAGCCTTTACTGATGTTAAACCTATTATTTAATASCTAAATACCCAAGGRGAGGATGGAGGGAGGAAGGTGCAAGCTCTGGTGGGTGGTGGCCAGKGSCAGGCCAAGGGGCAGTGGGTGCAGGTTGCAGCGCAGGCAGCTCCATGTGGCCGTGAGGAAGAACTTGTTTGGTGGGAGGGTGCCCGAGCCCTGGCCCAGGCTGCCCAGGGAGGCTGCGGAGGCTCCTGCTCTGCAGATCTGCCAGCGCGCCGGGATGCGCCCGGGTGCCCCGTGCTCTGGGTGTCCCTGCTGGAGCAGGGGCTGCGCTGGGGGAGCCCTGGGGGTCCCTGGGATTGAGCATTCTCCTGGGAAAAGTCTTACCAGAGTGGGTAGCGAGAGAAAAAGGGAGCAGAGGAAGCCCTGGTGCATCGTGCACTGAGAGCTCGGCCACACACGGGACAACGCTTGGGATTAACAAGGGGGSATCTTGAATTCCTTGAACCCAAGCCCTGTATCCATCTATCTACAAAATATAGTGCATATTTACCTACGATATATTAAAATTGTGTCTCCATCACATCATCTTCTGTTTTTTCCATGCACTTCAGAAATCCTGCCATATCCTGTCTGAATTCAGTGTCCCCTTCTGCTGGAGCTTCATCAAGATTTCACCATCTCAGCCCTACAAGACCCTCAGTCCTGATCTTGAATCCTCCAAAGTCCGACTACTCTAAATGACGCACTGCTCCCTTCCCACTGTTTTCCATAGGATCTCTCCTACAGCCTCAGATTTGGAAAGGGGGTTTGGTGTGAGGTTAAAATGACAGGATCTGCAGAGTAAACTGGCACTGCCAGGAATCCTAACTTCCATCTTCAAGAGGAAAAGGGGTGTGTGTGAAAACCTCAAGCAGCAGCATGCCTTGCCATCAGGACATACAGGACACAGTAATTGCTCCTACCCATAAGTGTTGTCCAAAGACAATACTTATGAATAGTACTGTTCAAGGGAAAAAAGAAAAACTGGAACRAAGACTGAGAAACAAAACAGAAAGCTAATAAAAAAAGAGAAAAGAAAACATAAAATAAACGAAAATAAGAAGCAAGTCTTCAAAGTTCTGGAATTAACCAAACTAGACGATGCAGTGAGCATGAAGCAGAAGAAACGTTCCCAGAAAGAACGGTATAGAAGTTAAGCTTACTGCCAGCAAATTCAAACGTAGAGCTCGACATTTAAGAGAAACAAGAGCGCAGGCATTTGAGGGTGTCCAGCAGCAGCTCAGGACGCCCGGGGCCAGTAGGTGGCATGTGTCACACAGCCATCAGTGCAGGGAGCATCCCACCYGCTCCCAGAGACAGCGTGACAGAGTGACAAAAACGCTCAGTTTTCAGGAGCAAACCCAACCCGTGGGAGCGGCCCCAGTGGCCGAGCAGGCTGGGGGAGCAGAGCAGCCCCGCTCGCTGGGTTTGCTGCCAATACTTACATCTCAGCTTGTCCAGGATTTTCCCTCCGCACATGGTGGCTAACATGGCTTTCACGGAAAACACCGTCAGCTTCCCATGGCCCTCGCTGCGGAAACATCACAGGGTAAAGGAGCAGTTACTGCGGGGAACTGTCAGGAACCCACACCGTGCAGAACAGGGAGAGGCAGAAACGCCCACCGTAGCTACTYGGAGCTGGCAAAAGGATTTAAAGTTGTGCCTCATCATAACTCAAGTTCTGTTGCATCCCCTGGAAGCTGCAGGAGACTCACGTTTGTCATCTGCATCCCCGAGCTCTCCCATAACAGGAGCAATCTTCCACGTTTATCTTTTCCATTAAAAACACATAAGTCACTATATTCACTGTGTGTCTCTCCCCCTGCTGCCTCCATTAGCTCAAAATCTGCCTCCTTGATTTCAACTCTGACATTCAAAAACCATCCTATTCTAGACACAGCCCAGCAACTGGCAGCTCGCGGGGCAGCTCTGCGACGTTCCGCGCGAGCGGGGACGGGAATAACCCGAGCTCTGCTTTGGCCCAACTGCAGCTCAGCAGGCTGCCGAGCTGCTAGAGCAGATGGCACAATTATGGAATTAATTCCCAATATCAGCAAGGGAAGATGACTTTGTGGAAAGGATGAAAAGGCCATTTGAGGACCACCCGTTGTGCGGAAACACCTACAGGCACTGCTGCTGTTGCCAAGGAAAGGAGAGTCAGYATGAGTATGTCAGGGAGCAAGCGGCCAGGAGCCCAGCAAGGGCCGCGGGGGCTGCGCCGTGCAGGGGAGCCGCAGCACGGGCGGCAGCGGCCGCTGCTCCCGGGATTTGCCAGCCCGGGAGCCGAGCATCAACCTCACCCATCCAGCGCGGGGCTGTCTGGTGCAGGAGGGATGTGGAGCTGCTGGCGAGAGTCCAGCAGGGTGAKCAGGGGCCTGGAGCATCTGCCCTGTGAGCAAAGGCTGAGGGAGCTGGGCCTGTGCAGCCTGGAGAGGAGAAGGCTGAGGGGGGACCTGAGCAGTGTCTATAGACACCTCAAGGGAGGCAGTGAGGAGGAGGGGGCGGCCTCTTTGCAGTGGTGGACAGYGATAGGACTAGAGGAAACGGCCACAAGCTGAGGCACCAAAAGTTCCMCAGGAAATTAAGGAAAAAATTCTTGACRGTGACAGAGCCGTGGAACAGGCTGCCCAGAAAGGTTGTGGAGTCTCCTTCTGTGGAGATCTTTAAAACCCACTTGGATTCAGCCCTGTGCCACGTGCTCYGGGTGACCCTATGTGTGCAGGGGGGTTGGACTGGATGATCTCTGGAGGTCCCTTCCAACCTTTAGGGATTCTCTACGCCCAGGTTGGATTCTGTGGTCAGAGCATAGCTCTTGCTTGCTGAGCTCTGTGCTGGTTTTAGCTCTGCCCTGAATACRGAGGAGGTTCTGCTGAAACCTTGGGCTCTTTGGGGAAACCTGGCTTCTCTTTCGGTGAGCCCAAGAAGAGCATCAGTCAGGAAAGAATCAAAGCCTGGAGGCTCCAATCAGAGTAACTGTTTGATACCAAGCGCTGCAGGCTGCCTTGGGTCAAACTCCCTGTTCTCTGCAACAGCTTTCAGGCCACGAGCACTTCTGCACTGCCAGCGTAGGCTGCAAAAGCAGAAGGAAACTGAGGAGGAGATAACAGCTGATGGCGAGAAAGATATGAGAGAGGGGAAAAAAAAAGGCAAGAAGAAATGCTAAGCCACAGCTACAGATCTGCAGCTGCTCCTCTGAGGACTTACAACGATAACACCTGTCCAAGAAGGTTAAGGTTAATGCAGCAACTGCTAACGACAGGGGCTGCCCCTGGACATGAAATGGGCTGTGAAGCAACGGCCTTGGCACCAGGAGCCACGAAATCCCTTTTAACCATTTAAAAAATGACAGTCTGTGGGGTCACAGTGTTTCAGAGCAGAATCTGGGCTGGCTCTCAGGAGGAGGCAGCTTTATAAAACACTCTTGTTGACCAAGATGATGAAAACACATCAGTTTTCTGTCACAGTTAGGTGAACATCTTCCAGCACTGCCTACAGAACACAGCTGTGTGTCCTCTGCGGCTCAGGTACAGGGCCCACGGCATCTGCAAGCGTCAGAAGGCACCAACTCATCCTTCTCAGGAGGCATTTTCTGAGACAGAACACTGCTGCCRTGGCAGCATCCACCTCTGCAGGCCCCACTATGATGGCAAACACGTAACATGCAACACGTTCTCAATTTCATGAAAGGGAGAAYGGCACACAGACTGTTTGCCAGGGATTCCTGCAGCTGCTGGCCACATCACCCAGCTAGAAAGGAACCCAGTTTAGATGGGAGTAGAAGGGCTACTAGCCTGTCGTACGCCGCTATGATGAAGTTGAGGAGGAGGCTGATGGACTGCTCCACGCTGATTTGGTGCGTAGAAGGCAGGCGCTTGTTCAGCTGGTAGTAGATAGAGGAGATGATTGTTTCCAGGCGGGACACATTGATCTCTGTGTTGTGATCCAGAGTGTTAAGGCCATTATCTCTGAAGGCTTCGATCATGTTCCAGATATCAACAAGATGAACTAAGGAAAAAAAAAAACAAAAAAAACAAAAAAAACACAAACCTGTTACTCTTTAACGCATKCAAGCCTATTTTTATGGCATTGTTTTTGAATATCATGATAGTTCTTATTTTCAAACCAACAATTTCTTATTCATCTCCAAAATGAGACAGACTCTTTTCACCAGGTGGTACAAACTAAGGGCCTCAGTGGCTGGAGTCCTGTGGTCTTTCATTCCATTTGAACCTCTGGATGTTCTCACAGCAAGGCTATACAAGAGAGAATTCATCTCAGACAGTATCATYACATTCAAAATTCACTGAAAGATTGGTTACAACTACTAATTTTGGGTAACSCCAAGGGACAGCCTAACCAGTAGTACTCCAGTATCGAGGGAGGCACTTGATGTTCTCGTTAAAATACAATGGTTTCCAGCTGATCCCATTGCCGGGCGCAAGGCGCGGTGCTTCATAACACACACCTAGCACACCAGAGCGTGCCCCTAAATTGTCGCTTCTCAACACACATCGACGTGTTAATGTTCTTATGGAAAGGACTTCCAAAGCCACAATAAGTCATTTGCAGAAAGACATTACACAGCGCTTGAATTTTTTCAGAGCTTAGAAATTTTTCAAGACTGGGGAAAATAAAAGGCTAAAGTTTAACAAAACGGAACGCAACGCAACGTAACACAAGTTACAAGGGATGGATTTATTTGCCGACTCCAAGATTTTTTGATCATCTTCCCCAATTCCTATAAGAGGGTTTGAAATAATAGTCTGATCTTTAACATTTCTCACATTAAAAACAAAAACAAACTACATGTTCACACCAAACGGAGCTCATAAACACAGCCTCATCTCTGCATCCACRCAGCTAAAGGGTCCTCAAGGCACATGCATCAGGGACAGTGCGTTGCAGCCTTGCATGTAGTGTACGCTAATTAGTGTATCTTAATACCTTGTTTTTATTAAGGAGAGATTTTTTATTAAACACACGCAGACAGAAACTGACAGTTTTGCACAGGAATGAACACCCGTGCCCTGCAGCCCCAATGGACACACAACGCCAGGCGAGCCGTGCTGTGCAGGGCTGCAGTTTGCAATATGCCATCAGGAAGACATACATTTCACTTCAGGTGCTGGGTAGGGAGGAAGAGTCACCCCTACGTATATAAATCTGCCAAGCTCTTGATCGTCCAATTTCATGTTAGAAATARAAGGCCAAGTACAAGCATATTTTAGCCCCTGGATTAATCTTTGATTAAACCTTGATTAAAAGGCATAAAGAAGGGCCAGCATGACCTCCTCAGGCACCTTCCAGCTAGCAGTCACCTTACGTGTCAGCAGGTGCCTCCAGCTGCCTTGGGGACACACACACACAATGAGGYAGCAGTTAAAATGCAGCTGGAAAGCACCTGCATCCAACAGCAGGCAAAGCTGCAGCAACCAGCACGTGCCAAGCTGACCCGTGTATATGGAATAACTGATATACTGGAGAATAAAACTGAAGCTCTTACAGACAACCAAAGGATCACTGCCTCTTTTTAATTATATCTTTAATCTCCATTTGGTTCACGCAGTGACAGCTGATATTGTCTAATAAAAGTGTTTGTTCTTGTGGAAGTTAAAATTCACAAGCATAGAGTATTTCAACCCACTGTGTGTGAGAAATTCATGAAGGTAACGAAGTAATGAGTAATTACAACTTACGATTACATCTTTTCTGTACAAACCGCAGTTTACAGGCTGTCCGATACGTAGAAAGTCTGATGACATCAAAGTTCTGAGCCCCTGTGAATAAAAAAAAACCTTGTATTTTACTTTCCTCTGTAATACTCAACTTATTTCATGAAATTATCTTTAAAAAGTGGTGTGACTTTTCATATACATCATCTTCATCATGCAAAAATGGCCAAGATGTTCCCGAGGCATCTCAAAGTCCTTTTTGACAGTATATTAAGAACTGACTTCAGCTTGAGACCACCAAAGCAACTCTTAAATCCTTAAGTGTAAGTAAGGATGGGCTGCAGTRGGGATGGGTAAGAAAGAAGATTGCACTGGATGTAGACAGGAGAACAGAAAGGGCTTCTGCTCTTCTGACCACTGCCTGTGCTGCACGGCAGCCGGCCCCACAAGCATTGGTTCGGCCTCTCACATGGACCACATCACAGAATCACAGAATCCTTAAGGTTGGAAGGGTCACCTAGCCCAACCTGCTGCACACGCAGGGTCACCCAGAGCACGGGGCACAGGCTGCATCCGAGTGGGTTTGGAAGATCTCCAGAGCAGGAGCCTCCACAACCTCTCTTGGCAGCCTGTTCCAGTGGAAAGAAAAGAACGCAGAAGAACAAAGAATGTTATCCTCACCTTTTTAAGGGTTTACAAATATCACACCTGCAAACAACAGTGTCAGCAGCATCCTGACAGATCTGCACGCTATCGCGAGTGTTGCACGCTAACGGCTCCAGCCCCGCTGTAGCTGCTGCCAACGCTACCACCTTCAGCAGCTTCAGAAAGCTGCGTCACCCCACACAGCTCCGTGCACTCCTGTGCTGACCCAACAACACGCCAGGCAGTGCCACGATGATAAATGACGCTGGCTGGCACTCCACTAGTAGCTGGTTTTAATTTGGAAGCAGCAGCCAGTGTGAGTTTTGAAGACCTTGTTAGCCATAAAACCCCACAAATGCCTTTTACACACCTGCTACTTAAACAGTGTTAGGAGCTCTAATAAAACACTGAGCTCCAGGACGTGCACTGCAGCAGCCCAGTTACACGTGGGCAATGGCCCAGGCAGTGCAAAAAGGCAGGATCTGCTGCAGCCCTTCCTGCTTCTCCCATAACTCACAGCCTACACGRATGGAGAAGGAAAAAGCAGGGATACAGGCAAATTATTGTGGAATCCAGACACCCAGAAGTTACTGTTTAAATATAAATAMATATATAATAAATAATAAACCCTCCTCTTGAAGACCTCTGACTGCCACCGCAAGGTCACGTTGAAAGGCTGGTAAACGTCCTGCTGGAGCGTTCTGAATTCAGACACGGAGCGCTTGCAAATGCCTCGCTTGAACCACCTTTCCGCTTGCGCCTGCTGACTCACAGCTGCAAGCCTGAACGGAGGAGAATCTCCTGGCCTCCACTGCAGATTAACGGAGACAGCGCCGTCCGCGTACGTGCCAGAGGTGCCACTATTCCCAGGCAGACCCGAGAGCCACATCCCACGAGCGCCGTGTCCAAAGGGGCATTTCTTTTCACCCTTCATGCTGAAGACTCTCCAGCAGGATTGGGGAGGATGCTGACCTGCATGGCCCAGGTTCAAGGGGGATGTGGAGCTGCTGGGGAGAGCCACAGGGACGACCACAACCCAGGAAATCCTGCCTGAATTTGAGGAAAACCCTCTCAGCTGTGAGGGAGCTGCAGGGGCTGTGGAGTCGCCTCCTCTGGAGATCAAGGAATCCTAGTGGCAGGAGAAGCCCTTCAGGATCACCAAGTGCAAGCAGTGCTCCAACCCGCTGGACGGCCCCGTGCCCGAGGGGACCCTGCTCGTGCCGGGGCCGGAGCGGGTGATGCCCTAAGGTGCCCTCCAACCTCAGCCATCCTGCGTCTCAGTGATCGCCGTGTGTGACCAGCAAGCACAAGGAGGGTCAGGACCAGGACTAGAATAAGACCCCTCATTTCCCATTTCTCTCACAGTATTCTCCCCACGAGGGCGCGCGCTCCTTTTCACCCCTGGAAGCACACAGATATCCCGGAGCGGAGCCTTCCCAACACGCTCCGTTGGGTGGATGCCCTTCTGGCCAGCGGGCACCTCGCGCCCCAGGGACACGCAGCGCTGCTCGACCCGCTTCCAGCCCCTGCATCTTCGAGGCTGTTCCAAAGGCTGTTCCACACACAACACGGAGATGACTCTTGTCTCCTCCTGCCTCGCTGCATCACACGGCACAAGAGCTTCCAGGCGGTCACTCTTCCCAACCTTCTGCAGATGAGAAGGCTGTGTTCTAGAGACAATCTGTAACTCCACATGCATCCTGCAGCTCAGCGACATTAGACTAGCTTGCACCGAGTTCCTGTTCCTCAGACAACTCCTCAAGCACCACATAAGCAACAACAATGTCCTTGGGTCAATCCGTGCCTACATGGTCACGCTCAAAAGGCATCGTGTCCTGCTTGGGATAACGCCATAAAAATCTACTGTTGTGTCAGTGAAGCAATAATCTAAATATCACTTGGGTGAATTTGCTTGCTGACCCACATCAAAGGTTGCTGCAATGCATAAACTCGATGCCCTCAATATGAACGGAAAGGAAAAGATCTTAAATGAAGCAATAAACAACCTGAAGGGTTCTGAAGATTTTAACTGCTGAGCTGAAGCTAAAAATGGCCACAAGCTGGAGCACAGGAAGCTCCGTCTGCAGGTGAGGAGGAACTTCTTCACTGTGAGGGTGACAGAGCAGTGGAACAGGCTGCCCAGGGAGGTTGTGGAGTCTCCTACTCTGGAGGTCTCCAAAACCCGCCTGGATGCCACCCTGTGCCACATGCTCTGGGTGTGCCTGCTCGAGCAGGAAGGTTGGACTAGATGATCTGTAGAGGTCCCTTCCAGCCTTCAATATTCTGTGATTCTGTGAAAACCAGCAAGTCTGTTTCTGCTCTTCTTTGCACCAGAGACCCAAATAAGGCTTGTGAAGGTCTCTGAAGAGAATCCCAGAGCAAAATAGAACAACGTGGCCTTACTTCAGCACTGACGAGATTCAAGGACCCAGCAGGGTTGAATGGGAAATGACCACAAATTCACAGCAGCGCAGCGAGCTGGGGAGGAATACTATCTACAAATGGGTTTCACGTGGGAATAAGCAGGTACAAATTAGCCAGGGATATAATGGTTCTTCAAAGTTTAGGAATGCTGATTCAGAAGTCTTCCAAGAAAAGAGCAGCATTAAAATCTTGTTTATTAAGGTCAACAGCCTCTAAATGAGATTAAAGGACATGCGTGCCCGACCTAGGAAGTTTTAAGTAACATAATGATGTTCAAGTACACAAACTTCAATGGGCAACTGCTCCCATCTTTTTACAGTCTCGCTCCTTTAAGTTATACTATCTCTAGGCAGTTATTTGTATGTGTAAAAAGCAAAAGTAATAACAAAAACCTTCAGAGAGTTCTCTTCCCAGTCACACTAGCATTACGGTGCAAATTTAAGTGAACTTATCTTCAGAAAAAAAAAAAAAAAAGACACCATAAATGAGAAATGGGAATGTTCTTTAAAGAAAAGGCTTTGCAGCAGCTGGAAATGCAGAATTTCACAGACAGTCAAGACCCAACTGTATTCTCCAGACCACAAATAAAGATCCGATCTTGCCTTCAGCAAGCATCAGGATGCTTCTCACTAGGCGAGGCCATGGTCTTGGGAAAACGAGATGTAAATGATCTGCTAAGATAGTCAAAACAAAGCTCAGAGCAAATAATAATAAGCGACACTATGCTTTCAAATTTCTTACTTACTCATTTCCATGAAGAGCTGTCTCTTCTCTGCCATTGTCCTCCTCCTCTTCCCACTCTCCTCAATCATTCTGGAGACAAAAATTGCAAACACTGTTTGTGCTAGATTTTTTTTCAAAATCAACTTGCTGTGAGTGAACTATTTTATTCTTCATTCAAATATTTTGGTTATATTTGGTAAATGAGAGGACAAGCAGAAACAAATGCCTAAAACCCTGAGGATTGGCATCTAGCCCCTTGGTGCTCAAAGGGGAGATCATATTCTATTCCTTTCCCTGGCTCACAGATTTGCAACATTTCTCTTCCTTAGCTACAGCTGTTGGAGGCAAGAATTTATTTAACTTTGGATTTTTTTCCCCCAAGTTCAAGTCACATTTGATAGAATTAAGGGTCTTAAAGACGTGGGCCTCAAAGTGACAGACAGCAAGTGGAACTTGTGCCCTAAGGCAGGGCAGCACAATTTAGCATCTCTTATGTCTTAGTTCATTATGTAGTCCTAAAGGACAGCTACTAAATTTTAATTAATTTCAAGCAAAATTAAGGGACTAAATTCAGTATTAGTGMAAAGTTTCACCATATTATTCTTTTGCTCCAGATTCATCAGATAAAATTCATTTTAAAAATTATTTGTTAAAGGGGAGAAACACAGCACACAATGATTTTACAATTACACCAGAATGCAACTCTGAAGAGAATTAGTCAGCTCATCCTCATRCAACCTGGCAGAACAGATTTTATTAGGTTTAAATGTCAACCAAGGAAARGAAAGTCGTGTCTTGGCACCAAATACATACTCACCGCCAGCCTGAACAGCTTCACTCAGCGGTCTTCCACCGCCTGTTAATTATTTTCCGGTAAAGACCTCGCATCATATATTCACCCCAAAAGTCACCAAACCCTTTCTCTTATCCATTTGTAAAATAAATACAGCCAGATGGTGGCATAATGTAATCTGTGTATGTCCTTATTTTTATTGTTACAGAAGGAAACCTCAGACTCGGAAACAATGTGCTTCTGCAATACTCTTTTTTAGGAAGTCTGAGGCATTTCTCCAGACATGTCACAGTTCCTTTTCTTCCCAGCTTCCTAGATGAAATGATGGTTGCATCAGACACACTTATGCAAAGGAAGGGTTGCAAAGGAAGCACATTATCTTCTCAGGGTCCTTCCAAATAAATTCTCTCTCCATATACTTCACCGCAGAGCTCTGCACTGGGACACTGCCTGGGGAGCTCGGTTCGTTCTGCCCATGCACGCGCTCCAGCTACCCTCACACGCTGCCTTCAGCTTAAGAGTTTTTGTTTAGGAACTAACTACCATTCCCTTTATTCCCCCAYTGCACAGGCCTTTCACCTTGTATATCAGTACGTAGCTTCATATCACGCGCTAACCCCTCTCCAAATCCCACAGCAGATGGGCTACAAAGGGTGGATTAATTGCCAGGAGCAATTAATTCTAATTCTAGAGCCCCTGGGTGCTAGCTAAATCCGGGAGATGGACTTGCTTCAGAAGTTTCACAGAAGGCGCRCAGAAATGCTACCACCTGGTAGCATTAAATACCCTTCATCATGCTCTAAAGCCTCAATAATTTTTGGACAAACTTCTCATAAGGAAACAACACTGACCACGTCCCTCCTGCTCAGAGAGCAGCCTGTGTCCAAAAGCAGCCCCAGGAGGTAGCTGGGAGGAAGGCAAGAAGGKGCCCAGCACACTGGAAGTTCTCCCGAGGATGCCCTTGAACTCCCCTCGCTTGCACGGCCAGGGCTTGCAGAGCCACGCGCGCCAGTGCCCACGCAGAGCTCCCCACCACGAGCCCCTCTGTCCTGCACCATTTACCCACTTCAATGTCCACCACACGCAGCAACCAGAACTTCCAAGGCACCAAACTCATAGTTCAACAGGCCACCTTCTTGTGGCCGTTTAAACCTGCCTCCTCCYTCCAGATTTTCAAGTCTTGCCGATCTTCTACTGGGATGGAAAACAAGGGAAAGAAGGGAGAAAGGGAGGACCAGCCACCTGCCACCCTCTCCATGACACGCTTGGTTTATGGATCTCCAACATATCATCTCCCCAGGTCTCTTCTCTTCCCTGCTGAGAGTTCCCAGCTTATTCTGTTGCACCTTCTACTTGGAGCACGTTATGTTCCAGCGAGTCCAAACTAACGCAGATGCTGGAGAAAAAAGGGCTGGGCCAAGGAAAGGGCCAACCAAGCCATGTCTACAGCAATTCTGGCACATGTAACTAGGGAAGCCAGGGACAGAAGAACACAACAGACGGAACAAGGAGGCGAGAGAGAAGCGAAGGCCAACCTGGGATTGCAGCTTTGCGCAGGAACGACCGGAACGGCAAYGAGCAGCAGGGCAGAACACACGGATTATTATTCGATTTGAGAGATGGGCAGTCAGGATTAGAGGTTCTACAGAGAGCAGAAAAGATGGCTTCTCCAGAACACAGTAAGGCACAAATTAAGTTTTTCTATATCAATGACCTATAAAAGTAAAATGCATTTCATTTTCCCTTAGCTCTTGATCCACGGAAGTGACAGCAACCACTCCATTAGCTCCAGCTCAGCCTGGATGTGAATATTAGTCCTGTACAGATGCTGACCCATGCACCGAGCAGGGTGGAGTCAGAAAATGCTAAACACTGCGTCCTCGTGCACGCGAGTCAAAGGCAAACGATCACAACTGAAAGGTGCACATGAAAACCCTAGGATATTTACCATTGTAACCTTAATATTCCTTTAAGCATAGCCTTACACTGCATATGCAAAACCCAAGTGTGCCCGATACTATTATCTTTTTGCTCTGGTCAAAGTCTCAGCAAAGTGGCCGATTTTCATCCATTCCAGGCCTTGACAAACCCTGACTGCACAACTAACTCCCATGCAGTAAACCTGACAATTTCTTACACCCCTCCTTGTGCTTCCTGCCTTCACATGCYGCAAGGTAAAGTTCATCAAGAAGAACCCACACGTTAAGATATTAATATTTTGGATTAAGAGTGTTTAAATCAAAGGAGCTGTTGCCTGCCTTCTCCATGCTAGATCGATAGAGCCTTCCAGAACACCTACCAGGAACAGGCAGACTCACAGAGCAGCCCATACAACAAAAACGGGCCTCAACAGGCAGCAGAGCTGGAAGACACCTCAACTTCTCGACAGGCAGTCACTCTAGGAGACAGGCAACACCTTTTGATACTGGTATAGAGCCAGGAACAGAAGTCACCCTCCAAATTTAACATGGTAAATTCTAAAAATAATTCTAAGATGGTTCCTCACCATATCCTCCAATGTTTGGACTCCTGGCTGTCTAGTTTCATCTCATGCTCCTGTCTCCATCTATTTCTGCACAGGCAGAGAAGTCACCTTCAGTCATCTCTTTTCCAGGCTGAAGAATCTGGAAACTATCTAGCTGTTCCACAGAAACTGCACCTATTTTTGGTTATCACTTTCCTCTTTACGTTTTCTTGTTCTGATGTCTGCTTTCAGAGACTAACAGGAAACAGAACTGTGYGCTATATTTGACATACAGGCATCCCACTGCTTCAAACAGCAGCAGTGATATTCTTGGTTTCATTCTTTTTTATGTTATGAGTTACTCAGAATTCTTATCTTCTGTTTCCTTTTTTTGACAACAACAGGGTACTTGCCTGAGGCTTTTCAGGACTGTGAGCATCAGGACAGGATTCCTGAGGGAGAGCGGACAGTTCAGAGAACAGCAGTGCATCAGCAGCATTCAGACTGCCTGCCTCTGCCCTCCCTCACCCCCAGTCCTGTAACTTCATGGGCATCTACACTGGCAATAAATTGGCAGCTGAAGCCTGATTGCTAATGGAGCCCTTCTAAAATTCCTAACAGTTGGCTTGCCTTTTAATGAGGATTTCTTTCAGCAGATGTCTCGCTACTCACCCTCCGTGCTTCCTCATTTCTGAATGTACTGCTGCTTGGTGTGCTGATGGAATGGAGTTAACCTAGGAGCGCTGAGACTAGGAGGCAACGATCACGGACTCATTAGTTAATGGTTTCTATTGCAAAAGATTTCTATTGTAATCGTCTTACTGCCACTCCACTGAGGCAATTCTAGTATCCCCTTCTCCTGCCGTGGAGTTTTTTGAAATAAAAGCCTACGTTCTGCGAGCTAAACCTGCTAAGAAGACACAAAAATGGCACTCAAAGTAAACACTATACTCCAAATTGGGTCTAAACAAATCCAGAGACCTACAGAACCCTTCACCTTAGAGCAGCAARGCTTCTAAATACGTAGAATTGGTGCAAACATAAATACTTAAATGAAAACACTGGAATGTAATTTCTTTTGCTTTAATGCCACTCAACTCTATCCAAGGCAAAGATCTCCAGCAAAGCTCTGAAAACTTTATACTCTTTCCCTATGCACCTCTCTGCTGTCTGTCTCTTTCAATAGCTACAACATTACTATTTAATTACTTCACAAGTAATCCATGACAGAATTCACATGAAAGCAAACTGGCAGATTCCTTACTAGCAAAGGTAGGGACTTCCAAAGAGTCATTTCCACGGAAATAACTAAAATAACTTAAATAGCACCATAAACACAGCCACGTTTCAGCTTTACTCCTTTCTTCTCTTYGTGTTCACACTGCAGTCCTGTGCTGCCCACTTCTCCCTTCTGGCTGTCTAAAGAACCTCTCTCCTGCCCTCAGCGGACACACATGCCTCACGTTTCCTGCACTTACACCAGGCTGTGCAGAAAACAGTACATAACAAAAAAACAAAAAAGGGAAGTCCTCAGATCAGTTGCTTTCACAGCTTGCACTGCTTATTTCTGTGGTTCTCAGTTACACTTAGAACTAAAGTGCAAAAACCCAAAGTCACTCTTAGGAGATGGTTAGGCCAATACTACAGGACCTATTTTAACAGGTTTCGCTCTTCTTGGAGCTCATCAGCTGTAGGTAACGGCCTAAGGAAGCTGGTTTCCTTTTCAGGATGAGGAAGCACAGTACGTGTTTGCTGCCAGCCACTGCAGCAGCCTTTGCTCTTGCATTAACGACGGACACCATCTCTAAAGCCACCTTCTACCCTCCTCTAGCTCTCCTACTCATTTCCCACTACCACATGAACTACAAACTTTATTCTGTCACTCTGGTTCCATGTCTGCAGGTGTTTGCTCACTGGCTTTAGATTATTGCAAATTACACAGTAAATCAATTAACTAGCTAGAGGGATTTTTCCTTTATACCATCAGTTTTCAAGCTGGAAATACAAAAGAAAACACAATCAGAATTTCCTCAGGAGAGCTTCACAACTTGATAACCATTTCCATGTATTAGTTCACAATGCAATGCAATCTCACCAGCTGAGCTGGAGAGCAGTGAAATACACATTTAAATCTGAATTGTTGTATTTGCATTTGTTCAGATTCTTCATGTTGCATTTTACTAGTGGAAGTATTTGTTGCCACTTAAGAAGACTGCGTCTGCAGTGTTAGGCAAAAAACTACTTAAAACTTACTTATATTCAGAATAATGTGCAATTCAGTGAAAATTCAGAACATTAGTTTGGGGCACATGTTGATCTGAAACACACTAGTTACAGTGAAGGAAATTAAACTCTTCTGCCAATCTTCTAATTAGAAGCATCTCATCTTCTCAGGTTGTTTACAGAAATGAAGCTTTCATCCCTTTTCAGCTCACTCAGTTTTCAAGATTTGAATGAACCTTCCATTGAGCTGAGGATACTAAATAAAAAATTAGAGCATTTCTGTACTTACARTAAAGGTTACTGTTATGTCATCTGGTTTAGCATTTTAGTTATTTGGTTTTGGGCTTCTAAAATTTGTATCGCTTGAATTATTACTCAATTTAAATAATTTTAAATAATTTCTATCTTGTCATAGATATTTTCCCCGTTCTAATGTTTCCACATTAAGTCATTTATGATATAAAGGGGCCTGCATTTTTAAAGAAGTGAGGCCGGGGGAAYAGAAATACCTAAGTATTTTTCAATCTTTCCTTTCCTATAAATYTGAGCAAAATCAGGAAGACTCACTTTATTCCCTCACCCCAGTTATCTGCTGCTGTCCTCCTTTCTTACCGATTTCTTCATTCTTCATCTTCACTTTGTTGCAACTCCCATCCCCTTCCTTTGCAAGCACCAACGTATCTAACCGAGTACAAGTACTCTTCACTCCCTACGCCTCTCACTGGGGAGAGAAAAACACACCCAGAAGTTATGTCAGGGGAGAGCTAACACATTTAGAGCAGACAGAGCAATACGATAAAGAGGCTTCCCATTACAAAAAATGCAACTAACTGGCAACATCTCTTCCTGTACACTAAATTTTCTAGTTTGGCTAAAATTTCCAGCTCTGTACCTGTAGCTATTTGGAACAAACTGAAACACAAAAAGATTAAAAACAATACTTTTAAAATGTTACTTCAGTGTAGTAACACAATATGAGGAAATAATGTGCAACTTTTCATAGCACAGCTATCGGGGACTTCAGCCTAGAACAGCACGAGCGATAACAAGAAAACAACCAAATAAAAAACCCATGATAGCCTAAGATTAAGACAATATATCACATTTAATTATACATCACATCTAATTTCATAGGAAACAAACCTGCAACTGGATGGCCCTGTTATCTCCCCATCTCTTTCAAAACAAAGGATCGAGATTGCTTTTAAAGAAGATTTTGCAAAAACACGAGTTTACTAAATAGAAAACGTTCTGAAAATTAGCAGGCTGTTCCTGCATGCGACTTCTGAGTGCTGAGAACRGAAAGAATTCCCAGTCCTAGAGAGCTCAAGGGTTAGGTGTAGGCAAGGCAAGAGACTGGTCCAGAGCACACAATATAGGCCCAGTGCATTAGTAGCTACTTGTTCTAAATTTTGGAATTTAAGGAAAGCTTTAGAAAATATGAGAGRTAGTTCTTTTAGGTACATATCCTTATGTACTTAGTTTTGGTAAATGGAGAATGGTTAAGCATGGGACAGGGTAGACCAGCCAGTTACAATGTATGTTTAAATATTTAATTAGTTGAAAAACAGATCTGACTACACCAAAGAAGCTGGCAATTAGAACACTGAGTGCCTTGAATATAAAAACGTTTTTCTTTAATGACAGAAGCCCTCACAAAATCTTATCACAGAATGGTTAAGGTCGGAAGGGACCACTAGAGATCATCCAGTCCAACCCCCTGCTCCAGCAGGGACACCTACAGCACACAGCACAGGGTGGTATCCAGGTGGGTTTTGAAGACCTCCAGTGAAGGCAACTCCACAACCTCCCTGGGCAGCCTGTTCTAGGGATTGGGCACCTTCATAGTGAAGAAGCTCTTCTTCACATGCAGATGGAATTTCCTATGTTTCAGCTTACACCCATTGCCCTTTGTCCTTATCTTCCTTAATCTACCAAATGAAAAAAAAAAAAAAAAAAAAAGTGTTTCCAAATACTTAGGAGGAGCTTGCAAACAAGTGTGAATATAGCAGTTAAAACTGCTTCCCTAAAATAAAAGGATGTTGCCATGGGGTAACGTGAATGAGGTGCAACACTCTCTCCGAAGCAATGAAAGCTCAGAGCTCTCCTGGAGCTTAGCTCTCCTCTCAGGATGGGAAGGTTTATCCATGGAACAAGAGTGATTTCTGGGTGGTTTGCACTTCCTAGCTTTTCCACCATTACTTTTACAGACTTTCTAGTTCTTTTTATCTGCAGGTTCCCAGAACTGCTCACTACAGAATGAGAAATAACTCCCAAACTACCTCTTAATCTTCCCGCCTCAGCTTCAGTTACAAGTTTTGGCAAATAATGACAAGTTTACAGAGCGTTCATCTGGCTTGCCTGCGGAGAAGGTAGATTCCTGTAAAGCTAGTGACAAGCACCCGGGAACAGGAACTAGTTTCATTATCACAACTGAATAGGAGGAAAAAATAATTTTAAAAAGCCTACCCTAAGTTTAATTCTTTACGTGAGGACCGTTTCATCCCCTCTGTTGATTCAAAATGGAAAAACATCCTCATGAAGTTCACAACTTAGTTAACACAGTGAGCTATATAGCYGTCTCTTTATGTTACAAGTTATTAAAAGGATATCAGGATATAGAATGAGGAATTTACARTCGTGTAGATTTAAAAGGGTATCTGCCATGGTCCAAAAGTTATTAGGAACGTCCCTGATAGCAAAAGCCCTTAATTTTGTCTGAAGTGCTAGAAACATCCACTATGTGCTAAAAACCTTGGCTGTTCCAGAGCAGTTGCCCAACTACCTTCCCACTCCTTTGCTATTCCTTCCCAYGTGATCAGTCTATAAAATGGGAAAAACACACAATAATTAAAAGGTAAGTTTCCGTTAAGTGATATGTATAACATTAAAAAAACAAACTCCGCGAATACTAACATGCTTCCTAGAGGGCATTCTTACTGTCCCAGAACCACCATCTTCTTGGGTTTAAACCTACCACACCTGCACAGCCAGCTTGCTGCAATGCACAACTTGAGACTTGCAGGCCTGATCACATCACCAGTTATTAAAATATATATATATATACACACACACACACAGACTGCATCTACTCAGTAACCAGGACAAGAAACATTTTAGGATACCATTTCCCAGTGCATCTACTTTCAAATACTTTGCCGTCTGCCCTGCCATATAATCCACAGGATCGTGATGGTATCAAACATTAACAGGTATTACTACCCAGCCACAGTTTCTTAATATTTACTGTTGCTGGAATGTTCTTGTCACAATCTTTTCAGCTGATATACAGAAAAAAGGCTGCAATCATTAAAACAGAGTACATTATAAAAGGAAATCTTTGAATAGTCTACAAAGAAAAGTTAGCTGAGAGGCAGGGAAGGCATAAATTTCCCAAATTTGCTATTATTCCAGTTGTTACTATTTGATTCTTCACCCTTTTCTATTTTGTTTCTGTGTGCACTTATCTACACCAAGTGCTGATGGACTCTGTCAGTTCCTTCTATTATAGTTCTCTGTGGTTCAGTGTTCCATATATCTGACCGACTGTGGACAGTTTTTTCTTTCTTGGAAAAAAAAACAGGTAGAAACTATGTGCTAAGCAGAAAAAAATATCTTAAATTGACCATTCTTGCCMTTCTCTCCTGTAAAATTAAGAACTTTTATCCCTACGTTTAGTCACTTTTGTTGTTTCAAGAATCTAAGTTGACTAAGCTCCTTCATCTGTTGTTTGCTTTATGGCAAAAAGAAAAAGTTAGAAAACTTCTGATATTTCCAGAAGATCTTGCAAGAACACAGGACTGGAAAAGACCATAAAACTATTTAAGTTTAGCCATAATTTATCAGTGCAAACCTATTTAAACATGAGATCAGAAACCCACAGGAGAATGAGAAATACTTAGGAGAAGTTAAATATCATAAATTATGATAAATATTATGTAAATTATAATACCAAATATAATCTCATATGTCATTTCAATTATAAATTCAAATCTTTATCTCCAAATAATGTTATTTTGGAATCACAAGGCAAAAAAAATAGCAGCATGATAGCMCTTATTTTGTTGAATGACATTAGTAAAAGAATCAGATTGTGAGCCAAGTTAATTCTGAGGAAAAAAAAAAGTATGGGAAACTTTTTCCTCACTGGGAAAGCTCCTCCTTGTTGCTGTCTGATGCAGTCTGTAACGGTGAGGGCAGCGTCTGCACCGGAGCCTGCTTCGTCTGTGCTGATATTTCACACAGTGACAAGGGCAGGATGGCCAGAGAATTCTTTACCTTTTCTTTTTAAAAAAAGGCACTAGGAAACTCTACGTGAAGAGACTTATTTGTCAGCATTATTGTAGCTGCATCAGAATTTGTCACTCGTGACCCACGAGCGCTGGCCAGAAGTGCAGGAATAGAGTGAACGTCTGCTACACTCTTGTAGAAGAGCTTTACGGAACCACAGAAAGGGGACCATATTCATATATCATACATCATATAAGGGGTTGTGCACAACTCTACTGGATCCTAGCACTGAAGGATGAGATCCTGTAACAGGCAGGCAGCAAAACTTGACATCCCAAACACCTAGGCAGGAGCTCTGCTCCCGAGCAAGACCACAGTGATAGAGTGGGCACAAACTAGGAAGGCAAATGAAGACAAGAATCGTGATAACGCTCAGCAGCAGACACTGTGGAGGGCTGAAACGGGACAACAGGGGCAAGGTGTTGGCCTGGGAAAGCTCTCTGCAGCAGCAGCACCCTAGCAGCTGGAAGAACAACAACACGATGGGGTCAAAGGACTGATGCTGCAGGAAGCGCCACGCGGAATGACGAGTCTGGGGAAGGCTTCACAAGAGCCCACAGCACAGGCCGTGCAGAGCTGCCCCAGAGCCACACGTCCCYGTTACTGCCCCAGCCCCTAATCACCCTCTTCCCAGCCTCCCTTTATAGGGAGGTCCTTTATAGAACCCGTCATGACAGCAGCACGGCAGCCCTTCTAGATGGATTCCTCTCTAATCCAAAGCTTGCTCCGAAGCAACACAGTCTTAAAACAGTATCTTAACACAACCCAGCTCTTCAGTCCAGCCTCTCCCAAATTCCCAAACCTGGAACTCGCCAGCATCAGGACATCACCCCTGGCAACTCCACTGGCACAGCACACCACAGCTTTAGGAGAAAGAGAAAGGAAAACCAAAAGTACGCGGCCCGTCTTCAGGGCAGAAACGCCCAGCTACTGCTCAAATTCTGACTACTATCTCTCCTTCTATTAGAAGTATTGCCTCAAGCACCACAGAAACAACGTGCAATGTCTCCATAACAATATTCATCAAGCTCCACCTCTCCTAGATAAGAGATCTCCTGAGATAAGATTCCTACCACTATTTGGATTTTCTTTCCAAGAGAGAATTGTCTTGCATAGGAGTACTTTGTACATGTTAATACCTCCCTGAAAACAGAGAAATCAACAGTGAGCACCTACAGTTTGTCATTAAAGAAAAACTTTGATATAAATTATGTGAGTGGGAGCAAACACGCATATGAAATCAGTTAGGCAACGCAAGATTTTAAAGTCAATGCTACAGGACAGACACAACAGACATTACCTGAATCACACAGAGAATCCGCTCAAGGCAACTTCCACTTCCCTGGGCTTGGCTCCCTCCTCAAACATGTAAAGACAATCTAAGAATGAATGAATAAATAAGGAAATAAGAATGAATGAATAAGTAAGTAAATAGGGAGATGGGGGAAGGTTCTACAAAAAAAAGATAAGCATAATAATGCTACTGTTCTGTTTAGGTTAGAGTTCAGATCCTATATGATCAAATTTTTTACTTCAAAAAAGCTCCAAACGTCAAAACCAATATATCAAGTTTACCACTATTCCAAAATGAATTATATGTAGAGCCTCCAGCCATTTTCTACGTTTCTTAAGGGCAAACTACATATAAATGGACAAAATCAGCTCTGGATAGCTTTAACCAAGGCCCCTCAAATCAAATGCCACATCAATTTTCACTGTAATACCTGGAGAAACCGGGGAAGAGAAGACTTGGTTTTGTTCTCCTGGAGGAAAGCGTTATTAAAACACCTCCCTCCTAATTCGCGGGGTAAATTTGAACAACCAAGGCGTTTTGGGTGGATATCTACGCTATTTTCACCCCGATTTTGCCACCCGTTGGTTAAACGGAAGCGGAGGGAAGCAGCGCGCGGCCGCAAAGGCCTCCGCGGGCGGCGGTGCCCGGGCAGGAGCCGCTCCCCAGCGTATGCGCGGCCGCCCCCGGCSCCCACAGCGCCCGCAGCCCTCGCGGCCCCCACAGCGGCCCGGCCGGCACCTCCTCGGGGGGCACCGGGGCCCGCCCGCTGCTTCGCGCCCCCAGCACTCACGTCTCCCGGGGGCTGCGGCCGGGGGCCACCGGCTCGGCTCGGCTGGACTAGGTCGGGTCRGACCGGGTCGGACCGGGTCGGGTTCGGCTCCCCCGCTACCGCCCGCGCTGTCGCTCGCCGCTCGCCTCAGCCGCTCCGCTCCAACGGTCCCGGCCGCCTCGCGGCCAATCAGAGAGCGCCTCGGCGGGGGGCGCGCGCCCGCCCGCCAATCCCAGCCCGCGCCCGCCTGCCCTCGCTCTGGGGTTCTTAGCCAATCCACAGGCAAAACCTGCAAGCCCCGCCCTCCTGCGGAGCGCGACGCTGCTTGGCAGCCAATCGCGCGGCGGGAGCCCCTTCCCCCCCTCCCCTTTCTCTTCCCTTTGGCCAATAAGCGGCCGCCGGTCTGTAGACACGCGCGCGCTCTCGGCCCTCGCGCGCGCGCCCGTTCCCGCCCACGGAGGCGCCGCGCAGGCGCAGAGCGCGCTCGCGGGCGGCCCCGCCCCGCCCGCGGGCTGCCCTGAGGGGAGCCGCCCCCGCCATGACGGGCGGCCGTTGGAGCCGTTAAAACCGCCCAGCTCTCGGTTCCTCCATCCCCTAAAAATAACGGTCTCCGCAGGCAACAGTCTCCCCCGCGCCGTTCTTTGACTGTCAGTCTCGCGTAGCGCTGTTCCTGGCAGGCATCCCGGTTCCAATGTTGCCAGCCGGTTGTGCCTCTCCAGAGGAAGACGAGGAAGACGGGCATCTGTGCTGAAATATGTGTCCCGCCTGCCTCCGTCTGGCTCCCTCTTGAGAAAGGCCRTGGTTCCCCTTGCGAGATAGCGTCCTGTTTTTAGAGGAAAGTCATGTTTTTAYGGGAAAGCGGTAGGGGTGTTAGGTTGTGCGTGGAGAGCTGGGTGGTGCCTGTAGTTGAGGAGACACCTAGTCCTGTGGGAAGATGGGCAGTATGAGAGGGAAAAAAACATAAAAAAGAATTGTTTTGTGCTTAACCACCATAGCTAGGGCGGTGTTGAGGTTTTTTCTGAGCTAGATGTAGGAAAGAGCTCCCCTAAGGCTGTTCTTCCTTGGATGGGCAGTACAATCATCATCTTAATGCCATGGTGGACACCAAGGCCAGCCYGAGGCCAAGGATCTCCAGCTGGGCTTTGCTGGAATTAAACGCCTGTCCGAYGGGTCTGTCTGTCGGAAAAGAGTGGGAACAGTGGGAAACTGTGCGGGAAACGCCACRGCAGAGCCAGAGGAGATTCCCATCGGGAACGGCTTGCCATCCTCTTTCAGGTTAGGACATGGGCATCAGGAACCTGGCTGGCTGAGCTGGATGAGGCGGCAGTAGATCTTGYTCAACAGGGTGTCAATGGCAGTGAAAATGCAAGGGTGAGCTCCATGGTTTGGTGAGTATGAACAGCAAATCCATGTTGGAGATAGGTGGAAAACAAGACACATTTAAAGGTCTTCCATCAGTGTGAAGATAACCCTGCTAGCAGGGTTCATGCCACCCAAATCTGGAAATCTAAATATTAGCTACTTAAGTCTCACCTAGGTGCCCTAGGATCCCTTCAGAATTCATTGTAAGAAATAGTTAAAACAGTTTTCTCTCTCCAGGGACTGCTTTTCTGGTTTGTTTTATTATTTTTTATTTTTTTTTAAAGGTGGCGACAATATATATCTATATAATTTCTTTTACCTCGTCTTCTGATGTCCAGACCATTGGTTTCCTCAGCACGGGTAGAATTTGTGTAGTGCTAACATGCAGTAACCAAATGAATACGCACATACTTGAATTTTTCTAGCAACTCAAATGAGATCTAGCACTACCACTCTTAGTGAAATACYTTTATAGCGTTATAAATGGCTGGAAAAACTTTCAATCATCAGTAACCTATGAGCAATTTTCACTAAAAGTTTCTTTTCCTAATGTTGGGAAAGCACGTGGAGAGCTCGGTGCTGAATTACACAAACAAATCTGCTTCCCCTTCACGTGCCCCTTTGCACAAATTCTCATTGTCTTTGTGGGCAAGGGATGTGGCCACCAGGAGGAGAATAAGCCTATTCCTAGGCAGATAATCCTTAATTCCAAATGCTGTTCTCCTGAAATTCCAGCACATGGATCGCAGTGGATCACGTGGAGCCGCTTTTCCGGGCTCACGGCGCTGCCCCTCTGCCAAAACAGCTACGTGTAAAAGCGGATCTATCCCATTCGTGGCACCAGATTTTAAAAAGGAATGAATTTGGGCATTGGACATGTTTTTTATTGAGGTCYTTCCAGCTTCAGCATCTGTATACATTGATTCCCCGTTTAACCAAATCCCACGTAATTAGACCCATTCTGACTAATATCCATAGTCCGGCTCCAAGTGCAATGGGGAATTTGGGGCTGTTTGGTCCTTTCTGCCGTTTCCTTGGCTTCTGACCTCTCCATGGCCRGGGATGGCTCCAGGGCTCTCCCATTCCCTTTGGTTTCCTGCTTTGTGCTGGATTAAGGCCCAGTTTACCAAGGCTGACCCTGAAAGCACCCTCAAAACAAGCAGGGCCTATTCACACACAGGTGAAACCCCCCGAAACCAGCCTGGGCGGGTGGGATTTTTCCGCTATTATTATAGTCCGCTATTATTTTCCGCTAAATAACTTGAATAGTAACTTGAATTCCTCCCTTGAACTGATGGATTTATCCTCTTGATTGATTTATCCTCTTCCCTTAGTGCCCTCTTGGTTGCAGAGCTCCCCTGCCTCTTGCTGCTGCTCTCACCGTGTGGTTGGCCTCCCCTGGTTTTGTCCCTATTTCTGATGTTTTTAATGGTTCTGAGCGAGCTGGCTGGTTTTGCACTTTATTTTGTGATTATTAAACATGCTGTTTTTCAGTCAAATCGATGTCTTCCTTCCTCACCCACTCTGGCATTACACCATTCACTTCTCCATGGGCTCCTGTATCCCGGCTCCCYGTGGACCTGGGCTGTTGGTTTTGTTCAAAACTTCTCCTTCTGCAATAAGCCCTCAAATAATTTCTGTTTTCCTCAGATTTGCTTCTTTTCAGGAATTCTTGTTGCTTTTAAATATTTATTTCCCCAGAACCTGCATTTGTGTCTTCCTGTTCTTCTTCTACATTCCTTTTGTGAAAGGAAATGCTGAGTGGTATCATGGGGATAATCTTTGTAAGAAAATAGAAGACTAATGTTCCGGATGTAGCTATTAATGACTTAGTGCTTGCAATTATATGATTTGTGCGGGCCTGCTTTAATCGTATTAATGTGACTTTGAAGCCGTTCTGGACGGTGCATGTCACCTAATTGTGGATAGATATTATTGAAAGTCAGCTTGCTAATTTGGGATAATGAAGGTAGTCAGGAATAACCAGTGGGTTTTRCGCTCTAGCTTCTGAGAGGAAGCTGTTCTTTTATTTTTTTATTTATTGTTTTGTTATTTTATTTATTTTTTCCTAATGACCAAAGAAGTCGCAGCTTTAGCGCCTGACAAGTCCTCCCACATTGGAAGAGACCTGGAGCAGAGAGTTGGTTTCATTTTCCAACCACGCAAAACTAAGGGCAATTTTAAAGACAAAATATCTGCTAGGACTATTCTCGTCGTTTTACCCGTAAATAGTAATTACGAAAATGAGTTTTGGACGATTTCAGGCAGAAAGGAGAAAGATTTGGGTTGTTTGCTAGCTCCTGAGTGGGCCCTTTGCTCTTCCTGCCGATGCTCCAGCTCAGTTATCGTGGTGTGAGGCTTCGCTGCAGCCCTTTCACGTTGCGGCTGGCAATTCATGAGCTTTTTGCAGCCTTGCCCTCGGCATCACCTCCGGCTTCTCCCTGTTCTCCGTATCTCACCTGCAACCTGTGGATAACCCTTGGTGCATCTTCGTGYCTTGTACGGTCCCCGGTGAGGGTGGGCAGCGCTGGTAGATGCTGCCGTCGCGCTGTGCGTTACTCTCTTGTGTCTCTTCACTGTTATCCCTAATTCTGGAATGCTTTTCTGCTGCAGCTTAGGGTTGCATTGGCCCTGCCTCGTTCTTCCCAAGCTCTGCAGCTTTCCTCAGCTTTCTCACACAGTTGTTCCAGGGACGGGACACGGCGCAGGCTCTTTTAATGAGTATAGCCTCTATTTACAGCAGATAAGGGCATCTAAGACATTTTGGGACCCCAGGACGTCAGGCTGGGGGCTGCTGCGAAGTGTTTACTCAGGCTTCATATTCAAGCAAAGTTCTCCCCATGAAACTCATGGAGACTTTGCAGATCTCGGGCAGCTGCTGAACCTTGAAAAATGTTGTGCACTCTGGTGTGCCTGCTTTCCTTGAAACGCCAAAGGTAACCACCGAAAAATCATTAGCAGCACTACTGTCCATAAAATCATATGCTTTTTATTTAACATAAAATGAAACATTAAGATAAAATACACATTTGTCCATGTGCTGAAGAACTACTGTATTTTACATTCATTTATAAAGCAGGTAGTTTTACATGACAAAAATAAGTGAGGGGAAGAGGAACAGACTCTGCAATAAGACAAGCCACAGGGCAAGCTTTTGCTTTTCAAAGTGCTATCTCCTAAGGGCACACGGATCGGGAGCGTAAAGCAACGGGTTAGAAACAGGCTGGTTYTTAGCCCTCCCGGGATCCCTCCTGACACTGGGGAGAAGCCAAGGGGGAATCTTGCCCGGCAGGACGGGGACAGCCCTGTGTGCAGCAGAGCCCGGCCGAGCTGCAGCCGAGCTGGAGCTGGCCCGCGCGCTCTGTAAATGCCCGGGAATTCGGGCATTTCCTGGGAAAGAAGGAGCCACCAGGGCTTTTCTCCTGGTACAAGCCTCGCCACATGTCCTGCTTGACCATCAACTTGCCCAAGGGCCACGGGAGGGGACTTGGGACCGCAGCAAAGACTCCGGCGCTCCCGGCCCGGCTCTGCCAAGTGCAATCTCCGCTGCAGCCTCCGAGAAGCCTCAGCAAAAATACAGGGTCCAGTTAGATTGAGGTTGGGAAAAGGAGGGATGGGAGTTGCAGCAGTACCAGGGGATTTAGGAATGTTGTTTCATTTTTCTTAAAAAGTGCAGCAGATCAAAACACGTTACTAGTATACACTTCCTTTTCTATCCCATACAGGTTAAATACGAAAGCAAATAGAAAAGCGGCGATCCCACCTCAGGCCCCTGGAAGCCTCCACGGTGCCGCGCTGCCAGAGGCCTGGGGTGAAGCTGGTCTTACTCCCTACACCATACGTATGGAGTAACACAGTCCCCACTGTAGCTGAAATACCGCTCGGGGCGTGTGTACATGTGCACACGTATATGTGCACACACATCTGCGCTGCCCCCCCAATGCATATCTATATTTACTCAGTGGGACCTCCTTATAGTGCAACTGGTTGGAGGGAAAGCCCCACTCGTTGTGCAGGTAGCAGGTTCTAACAAAACATTCGGGTGCCTTTTCTGTTTGTTCTGCTTTGCTAATGGTTGAAGTGGTGTGAAAACACCCGGCGGCTGCTTTTGCACGYGGGAGAGTTTTACTTGGATCAGCGCCTGCTCTTTTCCTGCAGCTTCCTACCCCTGAAATCACAGCAGCAGAAAAGGGCTGTGGACACCTCCAAGGAACAGAGAGCATCCCTGCAATTGCCTGCAGGGAGAAGGGGGGAAAATACAGGTAGGAATTGCTGGTAGAGCCGCACGGACACGGCGAGGACCCCCGGGCATTTCCCATCTAACTCACGCTCCGAATGCAGAAAACCACGGCAAAAAGCCCCCTGCCACTGAGACCGGGCGGGCTGCAGCAGCGGTGCCTGGCGGAAATGTTCCCTGTCCSTAAATCCAGGGCACCGCGTGCCGGAAGCAGCACTGCTGTTGGGAATGCGAGAGCTCAAGCCACTGGCCGCAGTCACTGAAATTCCCGTGCACCCAAAACAAGGCCAAGCTCCCAACCGAGCAGCCCGCGAGCCGCTGGGCCGGGCAGCTTCAGCACCGGCCCCTTCGGCTGCAGAGAGACCGCGCTGGCCACGTTGCTSGGCCACGAGCTCCCCTCACCCCAGAGCAGCCCCTGGGTGCTCAGGAGCAGGACGAGGGGCCCAAGGCGGCCCCAAGGGGACCCGGCTCCGCAAAGCGGCCGCCGCTGCCCCTGCGCAGCCCCCAGCCCGGCCGGGACGGAGCCCCGGCCTCGTCCAGGGCTCCTTCACCATTATTACGTACTCAACTCCGACCAGCTCAAATACTTTTTAATACACTGAAAACGTAAAATAAAAGAATATAGGACATACATACAGTATATATACACACATATTTCAAATACTTAAAATTYTTATGTAAAATATGATTTTTTTTCTATATTATTCGTGTAAAAAATACAACTTTTAAAATGGTGTCAACTTGATTTTTCTGTACATACCCTCTATTCCAATTTAAATCCCTTTTAAAAAGGCAACAGACAAAGTTTTAGTATCATCTAAATTGTTTACAGGCCTGTTGTCAAAAGAAGAGCATTTAGTAAACAATAGTGGATTTTTTTTAAGAATTCCCATTTTTATTGCATTAATGGAAGGAAAAAAAAATCAGAATCTGTTCAGTTCTCCTGCCAGTAAAACTAAGCTTGGCCTTGCTGAGAAACTGCACACTCCCAATACCCTGTTCCTCTAGCTCATAAATCACCCTTTATCGCTTTTTTATAGATATTAAAAATATATATTACTTAAAATATATTACTGTAAGCTCTTAAAATTGATCTTCAGGTATATCAAACRTATAGCATTAAAAAAAACAGGCAAGGAGGAAAAGTGTGGATGTCGCGATGGTGGCGAACACGCGGGCTGCGCTGGCCGGGCGGGGGCCCGGGGGGAACGGAGGGCCCCGGGCCAAGGCCAGGGCCAGGGCCAAGGTTCAGGCCAAGACCAAGGCCACAGCCAAGCCTAAAGCCAGAGCCAAGGCTGGGGCCAAGACCAAGGCCACAGCCAAGGCCAAAGCCAGAGCCAAGGCTGGGGCCAAGATGAGGCCACAGCCAAGACCAGGCTGCAGGCAAGGCCAAGCCGCAGCCAAAGCCAGGGCCAAGACCAGGCCAGGGCCAAGGCTGCGGCCAAGGCCAGGCCAAAGCCAAGACCAGGGCCAAGGCCAAAGCCAAGACCAGGCCAAGGCCTCAGCCAAGGCCAAGGCTGCAGCCAAGGCCAAGGCTGCAGCCAAGGCCAGGCCGCAGCTAGGGCCAGGGCCAAAGCCAAGACCAAGGCCAAGGCCAAGGCTGCAGCCAAGGCCAAGACAAGGCCAAGGCCGCAGCCAAGGGCAGGCCTAGGCAGGGTGCGCGCGTGGCACCGTCGCTGCTAACCTCCCCTCGGCCCCGCGGGGCCGTCCCGCGCTCTGCTCCGCGCGGCCGCCCCGTGTTCCCCGCTCCGCGACGCCGGCCGGKGCCTCTCCGTCCCGGTGTCCATCGCGCGCGCTCTCCCTGCGCCGGCCGCTATAAAGTGCTATCCACCCTGGCCCCGGGAGGCCCACGCGGCCTCCCGGCTGCCCCTGCGTCCCTCCGCGCGCGGTGCAAAGGACTGTTTATTGCCCTGCTGGAGGGATCGGAGCAAAGRGGGGACGGGGCAGGGCTGGAGGCGCCTTCCCTTCCACACCGCGCTCTCCAGCAGCCAGAACCACGCCAGAAACGCTCTCCGCTCGCACTCAGGTATGAGTGATTCTGACAAGAGCCCCCCGGGTTTCCCACCTATCGAACGCCCCTTGCGAAGCTGCGCACCCCGAGACACTGTCCCGCCAGGCTCCGCGGCGGCAGCCGCTTATTGCAACCGCTAAAAGCAACGCCAAGCAGCGAAAAGAACTTGCGTCCGGAAAAGGAAGGGAATAAAAGGAGCCCGAGCAAAGTGCTGAGCGTCGAAATAGAACTAAGGCACTGAACAGAGTTGTAAACGTGCAGGTCACCCCGACGGACGGCGGCACCGGCCAGGAAACGCCTGGGGCCTGYGGGAGTATCCGCGGATCGCCGCTGCTTCAGCCTCTCCTCTCCTCGTGCGGCCGACGGGCAGGGACCAAGGTGCCCGTGTGGACAGTCCTGCTCCCTCTCGCCCTCCACCGGCTCCCGCACGGKCTGCAGCGAGCAACAAGCCCTAAAACGGGTGCTGCTGCCGTGGGCGAGCGAAGGAGCGTCTCCGAATGAACGCTATAATGCCCCAGCTCTGCTTCCCGCGCAGACCAACGGGCTGCACGGGGGGAACGGAGAACGGAAAGCTCCTCCATCAGCTCTTCCCCACTAAGGTGCCACCGCRTCGCGTGTCTTGCGATGTCAGCACTGCAGAAACTCAGGTAACAGGAGAGGGCAGCAGGGAGCAGGAGSTTCCTTCCAAACCAGGACCGTTCCCAAGGCCAAGCCGATCCCGGGAAGCAGCTTCTCCCTTGTGCAGAGCGCCTGGAGCTGCACGAGCCGGAGCTGCCCTGGGCTCTGCACACGAGTGCAAACCTGCTGCTTCCCAGCAACAGCCACGCGCGCTTGTTGCAACAGCAATAGTGGGAGCAGCTCCGGGGGCTGTTTCGTTGTTGTTCACTTGGTATTTAAGTGGCAGCCTAAAAAACACTGAGTGTTTTTAACAGCTCCCGTGTTTTCACCCCGGGCTATGCCCCAGCTGCACTTGGCTCCCGGGTCGATTTAAGAGGAATAAACCCAGGACAAGGATGCACCGCAGCGCTGGTTGACGTGCACCTCGCGTCCYGCCTTGCAGGGACCGTGCCCTGCCGCCAGGAAGGAAGGATCGGAATTACCATTCAATTCAATCGTATGAATCGCGTCCATGAATTTAATTGCATACTCTTTTTTTTCCCTGTTTTTCTCATTCTGGAACAACCCCCGCTGGCTTCCCGAGGGAGCCACCAGCCAAAAGGAAGAAGGGACAAGAAGAGGGAGGGCCGCAGGCAGCAGCGCCGCTCGTCCCACCGACGTGGCGAATATTGCTTCATCTTAGAAAGGCCTTTGGATTAAAAGTGAATTCAGTGCTTTTCCATCAAAAAAGATACAGAGATTTTTACCTGACCAAGATCCAGTATTCCCACCCGTGCCGAGCCCCCGGCAGCGGCACCGTGGCGCTGGGTGCCGCCGCAGAACCTGCCGTGCTCGCTTTCGGAAGAGCAGGAGTCCTCGCTGGGACGTGGACACGCTGGACACCCGATGCAGACCGGCCCTTGGGTTTCCTTTAGGCGGAGTTTAGCAGAGTTTCTCCATCAGAAACCCTTGTTCGGAGGATGCAGTACCACGTGCACGGGGCGGCCTCGCCCGGCGCTTGTTCCCTTGCCCTACACCTAGAAGGATCCGTRGAGGCGGCGCGAGGCCCAGCAAGGCCTCCGGAGGGCTGGACGGCACGGGGGCCCTCGTGGTGCCGGCGGGACGGGAACGGCGCTGCCGGCTCCCCTGGGATGTCTGCAGGGAGCAGCTGCCCAGCCGAGGGGCCGCACACGAGATGCGGTTCAGCGCGTGCCTCTGCTCTGAGCCCCGGACCCCGCGACAACCACGGCGCTACCGAGTGCCCCCTCGTGAATCCTCGCTCCTCCGGCTGGCATTACTGCCCTTCCGAGCGCGGCCCGGGAGCAGCCCAAGCTGCGGCCTTCCCACGGSCCCCTCCGCAAGCGGCTGCCCCCGAGGAGGCCGAAGCACCAGCCGATATTGCACAAGCCGGGCGCCCTCTGGGCCTCCCGCTCTGCCAAAGTGCACCCCAAATTCGGGCAATGCGGGCAGAGCCCCCGCGGGGCTGCACCCCGGGGCTCCGCACAGGGTTTCGTTCCGTATTATCCAGCTCTTCTCTTTGCCAAGAGCAAACCAAGAGGCTGAAGTTTCGCGCGGGGCTCATTCCCCCGCCTGGAGCAGAGCTCGGCGAACGTGCTGGAGAGCAGGCTGCGGTTAATGACACTGCAGTTCAAGTCAAACGCCATCTCCTAAAAGACTGAAAAAATACCTTTAACCAAAATAATGTGACATATTTACATAATTCCTTAAGTGCAAACTCTTGTCACGATTCACGTAGTTGAGCTCAGTTGAGACTCACTGTACAAGGTGCTCTTTCTTGAATGAAAGAAGATCTCTGCTCTGGATTCCTGATTCGGTAACGTGTCTCTTGTGCAAGGCAGTGAATCTCCCGTCTCCTCCCGCAGTCCGTGAGCCGGACGGCGCCTCCGTCCCCGCTTCACGGCTCCGTTACCGCACCACGAGGCAGGAGACGCAGAGCTTGGAGGGGCCGATGCAGTCGTCGTGGCAGAAGGCACCACAGCCCTTGCACATGATCATGGCTTTCAACCTGCAGTAACACTTGGAAGGCGAGTCCTCCATGCCGCTGTCCTCGGCGAAGGTCTGCACGGGCAGCGGCTGGCCGTGGCCGCCCGCGCTCACAGCCTGCCCGGTGGGAATGGTGGTGACGGTCACCGAGAAGGACATGACGTTGCCCATGCTGCTCGAGAGCTGATTGCACTCGGCCAGCCCGCTCACCAGGGCGCCCTGGCTCACGTCCGCGGAGGTGGAGACGTTGATGGTGCCGCTGTAGCTGGGCCCGACGAGCGGGGCCGCGGCGGCCGGCGGGGCCCGC
>NW_020455687.1:158172-172524 GCF_003342845.1 Nothoprocta perdicaria
GTGGGTGGTGGCCAGGGGCAGGCCAAGGGGCAGTGGGTGCAGGTTGCAGCGCAGGCAGCTCCATGTGGCCGTGAGGAAGAACTTGTTTGGTGGGAGGSTGCCCRAGCCCTGGCCCAGGCTGCCCAGGGAGGCTGCGGAGGCTCCTGCTCTGCAGATCTGCCAGCGCGCCGGGATGCGCCCGGGTGCCCCGTGCTCTGGGTGTCCCTGCTGGAGCAGGGGCTGCGCTGGGGGAGCCCTGSGGGTCCCTTCCAGCCTCAGCCACCCTGGGATCCTGTGACTTGCTCCTCTCAGGGAAACTATTTCCAGTCACCATTACATGTACTACTGTGCTGTTATCTGTAGATCTGAATTAGTAAATTGTCTCCCATGTTGGTCATGACCCTGGAAGGTCAGCATGGGTGGGACACTCCTGTTCTTTTACTGACGGTCTCCCACCCATTTTGGGTCGCTAGCAAATCTCCTTAGTGCTCGCACTCTTTTGGGCTATGCTTCCTCGTGAACAGAATGTAAATCACGAACCCCTTTCAAAATTTCATCTGCGTATTCCTAGTAGGAAAGAGTTCTAGAAGATGCTGCAATGCAGGAGCTGGGCTGCTTTCTGTTTACACCTTATGCCTAAGGTTTAAATAGAGGGAATTCTAAGAAAAAGCACTGCCCCTACTCTACAGAAATCAAACTTGCGTTTTCGTGCATGTATAGCCATAAAAAATGACGTGCTGATTCATCCATTTACTATGTACTGTTCAGCACGACATCACTGAACAAAGAATTATCCGTGCACACGCAGTCTTGTGGCTTCTGTGACTGGAAGGACATCCAACGCCTGGGAAGACGTTACCTATTACTTGCCAGCTGGGTATTCCTGGCAGGTTAGGAGCAGCTTTGCGATCCCAGGGGCTGGATCTCAACTGCAAGAGCATTTTCCAAGCTGGAAACTCTACTTTGGTGCTCCCATTTTCCCTTTTCTAATGGTSATTTATTGCCTGATTCCTTTTACGTGTGGATTCCTGCTGAGCCGCAGCAGCTCAAGGACTTCTTGCAGTGGAGATGCTCCCTAAAATACTCTTTCCGTGCTACTTAGGCTGATGCCCCACTGCAGTCAGCTGGCACAGGGGGTAACTTGGCCATTTCTAGGTGGTTTTCCTTCCTCACAGGGGTGTAATTTGGTTTCGGTACAAAACGGGAAGCTTCCTGAGCCGACCTCAGCAGCAGAGCCCCTTCAGCAGRGGGTTTTGGTGCTGGGATCAGGTGCTTTCACCACAATAATTAAGCAGGTTGCAAACCACACGCACGTGGAGAGAAGGGAACCCGCAGGGGCCCTTGTGAGCGCGGGAGCCGCGTTACCTTGAGCGGGGGCACGCGTGGCGCCGGGGGGCCGGGCGCYGGCGGCTGCGGGCCGCCCTCCGCCACGCGCGGCCTCTTCTCGGGCGAGCCGAGGGCTCCGTCGCGGCTCTCCGCCTTCCTCTTGAGGCCCTCGGCGCTCACCTCCATCTCTTCACCCGCAGGGCGCTGCTTCTCGGGCGCTCCCGCGGGGCCACCCGCTCCCGCTCCTGCTCCCGCTCCGCCGGCCTCGGGGCTCTTTGGTTTGCAGGGCGCCGCAGCCGAGGCGCRGGGGGGCTCCGGCGCATCCGTGGGCGCAGCGCGCGGCTTCTCCTCCTCGGGCTGCCGGCTCGCGGCCGGCTCTGCCCTCTGCGCCCCCGCGTCCCCGCTGGCGGCTCTGGAGGGCCGGCACGCGGAGCGCTCGCCGGCTCTGCCCGCGCCGCCCTCCGAGGCCGCGGCGGCGCCGGGGGCTTTGGCCGCTTTGGGCTGCGCCGCCTCGCGCCCGTCCTCCTGCCCGCTTTTGGGGGCCGCCGCGGGCGCTGCGCGGGCGCCGGGCTCGGCTGCAGGCGGCGGGGACGGCACCGCGGGGCGCTGCGGCTGCCCCGGCGCCGCGCGGCCGCTCGCCGGCTCCGCGGGGCTGCTGCTCGCCGTCAGTCTCTTCGACTCTTCAGGGCTTAGTCCAGAACTGGAAAGGAAAGCAGGACTTTTAGTTTATATCACATTTAAAAGCATCTTAGGGTTCTCCACGTGCCCCAATGACATGCATCACGCCCTCCCGCAGTTTTATACCAGTCTTAGGAAGTAAAGGCAGCGCTGGAGGTTTTCAAGCAACACAACAGGACTTCTTAGCTAAGTTTCACAGCAACCACGTGTCACACGACACAGGCCTGCCCCCACCAGCAGCAGCTTGGGCGTCTCCCACTGCCCGGTGCTTCCCTCTCCGTGGGGCGAGAAATGAACAAACCAGGGATCGAACTCCCGAGAGACATCTGGCGTGGGGGTGAAGTCCTACGTCCCTCCTAACTAAACGGCAAATCTGCTTTTTTTGCCCCAACATGAAGCCGTAAAGCCTGGTGAAGTCAGTCTGGTGAGGACTGCTATGACTGAGATGGCTGGTATCTTCCAAACCAGCTCCTAGGAACTCAATTCTCAACAGCTTCTCCCACAGGAGGTTGTCCAACCCCCTGCACACGCAGGGTCACCCAGAGCACGSGGCACAGGGCTGCATCCAAGTGGGTTTGGGAGATCTCCAGAGCAGGAGCCTCCACAACCTCCCTTGGCAGCCTGTTCCAGGGCTCGGGCACCGTCACTGTCAAGAAATTTTTCCTCAAGTTCCTGGGGAACTTTTGGTGCTTCAGCTTGTGGCCGTTTCCTCTAGTCCCATCAGTGGCCTCCACTGCRAAGAGGCCGCCCCGTCCTCCCCACTGCCTCCCTTGAGGGATTTGTCCTGCTGTCCTCATCGGCTACGTGCATGTGTCTGTGCATTCGCGGAGCTGATGACTTCCTGAGCGTCACGGGACACTCAGACACCACAGAGCCCAGGGAATTACAYTGAAGAGCCCTAAGAGGGGAGCTTCTCCACGGGTCCCAGGAAGGAGGGGGAAAGGTGAAGGTGGGAAGCCTGAACGACGCCCTCACTCGAGGTCAGAGCATCAGAAACGCCGTGGAAGCAAAAAGCCTGCTCTGGAAAGCAGTGAGGAAAGCTGCTCAGCTCGGCCCCGGCCAGAGGACCCGGGCCCGTGTTGCAGGATGAGAGAAGCTGATCAAAGCCCCAGGCCTGGGAGCTGAAACTCCTGGACAGGCAAGGAGAAAAGCAGAAAAACACCCGAGTGTCTTACCTCTGACCATAGTAACTCTCGAAAAAATGCTCCTTCCACAGCTCCACCTTCTTCTCTTTTTCTATCTCCTGACGTATTCTTAGCTGCATTTCTGGCGTGAACTCCCCTGCAAAACACAACAGGGGACCGAGGTTGTGACCACGCAGGACAGTCTGAACCGGGAACAACAAACAACTGGGATCAACTGAAAACCGGGAACAACAAACAACTGGGATCAACTGAAAACCGGGAACAACAAACAACTGGGATCAACTAACAACCGGGAACAACCAACAACCTGGACCGGGGGATTTTCCTTCCGAAGACCCCCCAGGTGTGCCCCATTCCCAACATGAAGAAATTTCCCAGCTTCACTCATGGAAGCCATTCCCAGGCGTCCCAGCCGGTCGTGTCCCACGTTCCTCRCATGAGGAACTCCCACGTCCTTTCCAGGCTCACAGTCTATCACCATTGCATGTCATACAAGCAGCTCTAATTATTTGGTGAAGCTTATGTTTCTTGGAACATTATCACTTTTGCAAGGAGATCATAGACAAAACACCAGCAAAATAGGAAATGAGCTTGGTTACAAGGAGCTTTGGYCCAAATGCATCTATCCACCTGCTGCATTTGCAGGAGTTCTGCGCTGCAGGGCTACAGAGGCCTCCTCCTGCAGCTCGGGGAGCTGCTTTAGCCTTCTTAGACACAGCCTGCAAAACCAAGGCTTGAATTTCTTCCATTTCGCATCGATCCCGAAGATGCTTCCTCGCTGCCAGCGAGAGCAGCCAGCGGCTGCCACCACGCAGCTCCCGTGGGCCACCGACACTCACACGGGCTCCACGCTCCTGCTGTCACTTCCCCAGCCGCTTCCCCATTTTCAGAAAAACAACATGGGAATTTTGCTCCACCAAAACACGCTCCCCYGCAGCAGCATTCCCCTCTGCTAAAGCAGCTCCCTCCTGGGCACAAAGCCTGTGTTAGCGTGGGACAGCTCCCAGGAGATCACGGCCGGGCCGAGACAGACCGCGGGGCTCCCGAGGAGCAGCCGGGGCTCCTATGTGCTCCTCAATGCATGGCARCACACGCACAGAGCTGCAGCAGACGCACACGGGCACCGCGGCATCGCCGGGCGCTCCTGGCTGCCCAAGCCCTGCACGTGCTCCTGGCAGCGGCGCTGCCCTGTGCAGGCGCGTGCCAAACAGAAAGATCTCCAGTGCGCCACAAAAATAGAAAAGTTTTCCCATTTTCTCATGGTAAAACCTTAAGATGCTGACACAGGGGCTGGCAGACGGCCGTGTGGCTCCTGCTGGAATCGTGACCTCCAGCCCGGGACTGACGGCGCAGGCGGAGCTGAGCGCCCGGGACCCCGGCCCTCCTGCGCCTCCCTGCGCCGCGCTCGCCCGCCCGGGCGCCTTTACCTTCCGAGAGCCTCTCCTTCCAGCCCTGGGCCGCCGAGGTGAAGAACTCGTTGTTGAGCGCGGAGCCGCTCAGCTTCATCACGCCGTCCGCCCCGACCTGCAACACACGCAGCAGCTCGCCTTAGGGCCCCGAGGAGGCAAACGGGTCGCGTGGTGAAGGAAAACAGGGCAAAACGGGAAAATGCAGCATGGAGGCAATCAAGGGACATAAAAGGGACTGCTAAAAAGTAAGTTTCAATTGAAAAGAACTGCAAATGTTGCAGACAGCCCAAGTGCTGCAGGAGAAGGAYGGAGACACTGCCCGGGCAGGGCTGGGGTGGAGGCTCTAAGTGAGGGGCTGCTGGAGTGATGCACAAAGGCAGAGTTTTCTAACCCGAATCTCTAACCTAATTTCTAATTTCTCACCCAAATTTCTAATTTCTCACCCCTCCTTTCTAACCCAAATCTCCAGTGATCAGCCGCAGGGAGCAGAATTCAGAGGCCCCCGTCTCCTGCACCCATGTGCGGTGCTCGGACACTGCTCAGGACACATGTCCCCGGCGGGGGGGACGACTGCGCCGCACATTTTGCTATGGGGAAATGTCAGGCCTGTGATTTAGCTCCTCAAAACGTGTCCCCAGTCAACGGTAATGGAATTGGAGGACACTTGGAGCKAAACCCAGCACAGCGACACCATGCCGTCTGCTCCCATCTGCTCCAAACTCCATCAACCCGCTTTCTGATGCACACCTAATTATTGCAGAGGCCACAGGACACACAAAGCCTCTAGTCACGTATGTTAAGGCATCTAGATCTGTGGCATCCCACACGATCAAGTGAGAGCACAGGGCAAGATCCTCTTTTACCTGGGAGTTCCCAGGCCCCTATGGGTGGGCAATTCATGCACGGGATAAAAGGGGAATCGTCCCTTTGCTCCCCAAACCCTGATTTCAGTAAGGCAGGACCCAGCCAACATGTGGCCAGCACTCTTCACCTGGCCAGACGAGTTCCTCTGGCTTTGTCATGGAGAACAAGGGTAAGAGGGGTTCTTACCACTTAAAAGGAACCCCCATGGTAAACCTAGCATCTTGAGGGTCTTTTCCAACCATAATGACTCTATGATTAAACAAAAGCAAGGATGCTTCTCCATGCTGCAGGATGGAGAAATTCCACCCTGGTTTCCTTCCAAAATGTTTATTCGCCCGTCGTATCAGCGACCAAACGTGACTGGAGGTTGCACAGCAAGGCAGAGCCGGTGCTGCTGGAGCTTCCAGGTCCTTCCAAAGGGACCCCAGTGCCGAGGGCTCCGTGCTGCTCCCGCAGCTGCCCGTGTCCCTGCTCCCCCTCGCACGATGCTCACTGGAGACCGAGGTCGAAGCTGCAGCATGTGTGTGGACACCAGGTCACCCCAGAAGCTCCTCCAGCAATCACCATTCGCTCTTCTCTTCTTCATCACCCCTTGACCAACAYGGATTCAGCTTAAATGTTTGGCCTGCTCCTATTCCCACCCAGGCCTCTGTCTGGAGGCTGGACTCCAGGTCTGGACCAGGGGTCCGTCTGCAGGACTCGGMTCTCTGGTCCTTAACAGCTACAACGCTAGGCATAAAATAAAATTTTGTCTCTGTTATTTCAACCTATGGACCTATCACAGTATATCCTCCTTACAGTCTCCTCGTGCTCATCCTCAAATCACAGGAGAAAAAGCTGGAGGCTTGGAGAGCCTCCGATCTGCTCCCCCTCCCAGGGCAGCAGCAGCAGCATCGGGCACCCTAAGGATCTCCCTTAGGGAGGAACCACCTCCGAGTAGAACAAGATCCAGCCAGTTCCCATCTGAACCATCTCCTTAAATGTCTGATTTTTAATGKCTGCAACTCAAATCCATAGCTTCCCGTTCCAGCTACTCTGAGCAGAGAGATCAGCTCACTCATTTCCCCTTTGCAGCCCCAGAAGACAAGTCCTCCTCGATGGCCTCCTCAACATGTCCTGGTGTGGTTCCAGCTTGCAGGTTCCGCCATTCCCACCGCTTCCTGCACGTGCATTCCAGCTGGGACACGTCTCCTTCAGGAAGGCTGCTGCTGCATTCCCAAACCCGGYGCTGTGGAAAGGAGCTTCTGCTGCAGCGCCAGAACCGTCACCGAAAGCCAAACACGGCAGCTCCTCCTCTGCCCTCTGCATGGCGGCTACCRAGGAACATCCTGATTAAGCAATTAGACTGGCATGACACAATTTAAAAAAAAAAAATCCATGGTAGCTATTGCTTATCTCYCTTTAATCACTTTACAAGCAGGTGGTTTTATCCACAAGTATCCCGGTGTATAAAGAAGCAGATTGTACGTGATTCCCGAATTCCCTTTTCTAATTCCTTTTACGTGTAAGGGCAACATTGTGGGGTTTTTTTCCTTTTCTCTCAGCATCACCCTCATCTTTCACAAGCTGCTGTGGAGATCGCTGCAGCCAAGTCTCCTGTGAATCCCTTGGGATGAAACTCGGATGCAGCTGCCTTGAAAATAATCACCCTACCCTTGCAGCCCCTCCGCTCTCCTTCCTGTCATTAAGGTTAATCATTCCCGTTATTGCCAACCAGAGAAACCTTCACTGCTCCTCCTGTGCCGCTCCCAGGGCAAAATCACTGAAAACTTCTCTATTTATTTAATAAATTTCAGCACATAGCAAGGCATTAGGCATCTGCTCCACACTGCATCCAAAGGGGCCTTCTCGTCCAGTTTAGACACCAGGTCTTTGGAGCAGGTCCAGCCTACTCTGGACAGCAGAAAACATCCAGTTTTCCTAGATCCACTTCAGTGTTTTCCAGCAGTAATGTAAGGTATTGAAGACGGAAGAGGATGAAACTGCTTAGGTGAGGTGTGAGCAGTACCTGYGTGAAGGGCTCTGGGGTTAATCCTGTGCCGAAGACTTTGGAAAGGGGCTGGAGAGAGAAAGACACTGAAAACACAGGAATCGCCCCGTTCCCAGCACTCTTGGCCCTCGTCAAAACAGAAGCGCCGACTCGGCCACAACTGGGGATAAAGAGGTCGCTGAACGCAACGGGCTCCGTCAAAGCCAAATCGTTATTATTTTTCATTCCAGGGAGCAACAAAAGAAAGGGAATCAGTGGAGAGGCTGGTGCTCCAGTGCAAACCCATGGAGGGACCGCGTCCCGCATGGCAGATCCCACCGGCCACGTACCTGTCTGTCCCCCTTGGGCAGCAGCAGCCGCCGCAGGGATGGACGATGGATGCAGAGCTTTCTAACCCAAACCTCTAACCCAATTTCTAATTCCTGACCCAAATCTAAGCYGGCCGGGCACGCACCTGCCTGTCCACCTCGGGCAGCAGCAGCAGCAGCCGCTGCTGGCACTCGGCGGGCAGCACGGAGAACGTGTGCTTGTTGATGAGCGCCCGCAGGTTGGTGTTCACCAGGATGGAGTCGGGCGTCTCCACGTCGATCTCCGCACATTTGGCTCTCTTCAGCTGCCCTGCAAAGAACCACAAAGAGCGACGTGACGGAGCAGGCTCCTCCGTGGAGCTCCCTGTGCTCATGGTGCCGCGTTGGGGTCTCCTTTCGGAAGACACCAAACACCCCGCCTTGCCTCTGCACGTATAGCTAAGAGAAAAACTCTGGCACTCCTTTCTGCAGAGGAAATTTCACTCCCCGACATCTGTGTCAGTTCACCCACCTTTTCTAGCAACCCCGGCCATACYCCACTTGAAAACAACCGACCCAGTCCTAGCAATCCCCACGCTGAGGAGCGGCAAGGGACCTTCTGCAGGAGGGGCTTTAGAGATGTTTTAGCCACATTTATTCTCTGCTTTCAGCCTCTAAGGTCAGTCTGTTCCTCGGGATTTTTTTCCTGGACGTTCCTACTTTGTTGGCAGCATCTCAGAAAATCCAGCAGCCCCTTGGGCTCGTCCGGAGAGCTCTGCACATACCTGGCACCCTGCAGCCATCGTCTGCCTGTGCTCGATGAACATCCATGTGAAGACTCAGGGAAAACTGCACTATTAGAAAAATGGCTCATTTTAAGAGAGACTAGGACCACAGCCAAATCCTCCTAGGCTTGGGAAGAGTGACTAAATGGGAGCAGGAGCTCTGCATGAAACCATGGGTGGCTGCTGGCAAAGGAAGAATCGCTTAAAAACTGGAGGAGGCGGGAAGGGAGAAATCCCAGGGAAGAGGGAACAGATGGTGGATAGAACCTGTCACGCTGGGGATTTGGGGCCAGCATGAGAGGCTTCGGGCTGAGAATGGATTGTCCCCAACTCCTGTGGCCTCCAAGGTTTTCAGGGATAAGGAATTCTGGGCTGGTCAACAGAGATGGAGACCTCAGCAGAGCTGTAAGTTCAGCGAGGTCAGGTCCAGTGCTGCTCTATGTGGAAGAGACCACTAACGTCAGGAGAGCTGAGCAGGATCCAGCTTGAGCGCACGGGAGGCGGGCAAGGAGCCGGGGGGCTCGCACAGCAGCACCCAGCAAAGATCTCTGCTTATGTCACTCAGGAGCCTTCAGCACACCAAAAAGCCTCCCAAATACCAGGCGGCCTCTCTGGCTCCTCAACAGTGAGCTGCAAACTCACAGACAGAAATCCCTGAGGGCAAGAAACGAGCAAGGGCGTCTTGCATGTGTACGAGGGGAATTATCTTTCCTAATCCGTGCAGCTTAATTGGAGGATCTTCCAGGATTTTCCCCAAATCACTTCAGTACTGGCCCCAAACAACACATTTTCCCGGTTTTCCTCTTTGGGCTTTTGCCCCGTCCCCCGAGCAGCTAATCTTGGGAGGCAGAAACACAGCGGATCTTACGTGCGTGGAGCCTGTCGGATCTCTGGAAGGGCTTCTTGGGCAGCGGCGGCAGGGAGCTCCCGAGCTTGACGGAGGCAGCGGGGCCGCCCGCGGCGCTGGCGAGGCTGCTGGGCCGCCCGGCCGCCTGCTTTCCCTCCCAGGCTGCGTGGGAACACAGGCGTTTACATGAGGGGCACCAAGAGGCATCACACGGGTGCTGTGTGTTGGCACCCGTGCCCGGCCCGGCACCCGCGGACTTATCCCGCACTTTCCCTCTGGCAGCCCTTGCCTTCCAAAGCAGCAGCAGCTCCTTGGAGCCATCAGGCTACCACGAAACACAGAGGTCGACACCACCTCGTCACTCCTCGAATCCCTTTCTCAGCCCCCTCTCATTACATTAACATCGTTACCCACTCCAGYAACGTTCCTTTCACACGTAGCTCTGGGGTCTGCTGGGACCCATAAAATCTCTTGGAAACCCTGGGCATCACTTCTGAATTTTACCTCTCCTCAAATTGGCTCCTGTCTTAACCAACCTCGGCAATTCCTCCTCCTCTGCCAAACACCCCGAGATATTTTCAGCTCCTCCTCCAGGTCTCTGCTCAYCCCGTCACACTAGACAGATCTCGGCATCACGATCTCCCCATCCGAGTGGGTGCTGCCCACGCTCCCTGCTGCAGAGCCGTGGTTTTCCCTGCTGCTGGGCAGTGCTTTGTCCCTCAGCTTTCTCCCCTCCTCTAACGTGGAACCAGAGCACGAAGCCCAGCTGCCAATATCCACCTGCTCCTTGTGCGTCTTGGGCAGATATTGTGTTTCTCGGCTGGGCAGTTTGGAACCAGCGAGCCACAAGGGATTAGCTCCAGCTTGGATTTTCTAGGGCTATTTAGAAAGGGAGAATAAATATGCTCAAATATAGGGTAAAATAAAAAGCTACTAAAGGCGACAGGAGACAAGGGAGCATCTCCAGTTCCGCAAAGGGCCAAGGTGGGTAGAACTGGAAATCCTGGAATTCAATCAGAGCAATAACAAAAAGCTAGCTAGAGGCTGATAAAAACACGCTGAGGATAAAGCAAGGAAGGTGGGAAGGGAATGAATGGACTGGCGGGAAGGGGAAGGGCCCCGGGGCTGCTCGTCACCCTGGTCGGCGGCGCAGGTCCCCTCTGCAGCTCCCGGCTCGCTGTGCTACGCCCTGAGCGTTCATATTTTCATCAGCTTTTGGAGATGAATCAAGATCAGTAAAATCAAGAGGAAAGGCTGGAAAAAAATGGGAGGAGTTTCCACCTCGTGGATCAAGTGTCTCAGCCTGACGCAGAGCAAGTGGCTTTGCCTGCCCGAGGTAACGTCACAGATGGGGGCGAGAGCGGGGACTTCGGAAGCACGCACAGCCCCACAGGACAGGGACAAYGTGGGTATTTCAGCTGGGGCGGAGCCCTGCAGCTTATCCCAGAAAGCGAATTTGGGGATGCCCAGGAGCTACTGGGAATACACGGTAACTCCTGAGCTGCTGCTGCTGTGGTAACGAGCAAAGAGCTGCTGCACGAAGGAGAGACGCGGCCCCACTGATCCCTAATGCAGCACTAACGCTGYGGGGCACCGCGGCATCTCCCAGATGGGAACATCCACCTTGGCAACAAGAGGGTTAAAGGGCCCTCCAGAACAAAAGGACTGTCAATATGGCCCCAAACTGCTCCTGCAGCCATGAGGAGGACGCGGCTGCAGCGCAGGGGCGGCCAGCGGGGACCACGAGCGGCTCCTCCGCGGCCAGGGGCGCAGAGAGCCCCGCTGCCGGCCAAGCGCTGGCCTAGGAAGGCATGAGCACCGCGGCTCCGGCTTCCAGACACACAACTCCCCCGCGAAAACAGGGAAAAGCAAGTCACGGAGCCGTGGGAGCGCCCGCCACGTACCCGCTTTGGGCGTCGCGGAGTCGCCGGCCGCCTTCACCGCCTTGAGCAGGACGTGCTGGCCGGCCACGGGCATCGCGGCCCGGCACTGCTGCTGCTGCTGCTGCTGCTTCTGCTGCTGCTGCTGCTGCTGCTTCTGCTGCTGCTGCTTCAGGGCCTGCCGGGGAAGGGACACGAGCGTCACCCACAGCAAGGCGAAGCCACCGGCGCAGCCCGGGTCCCCGCGCCGCGGAACCGCAGCGGCACGACGGGCAAGGGCACAGCTCTACCCGGCTCCCGAAACGCCTGCTGTGGGGGRCACTGCCCGCTCGAGGGCTTTGCGGCTAAAGCAAAGGCCAAGGGCTGCAGAGCATCTCCAGTTGTGTTGTTTCAGGGGAAAAGGGGGGATTCCTGGACAGTGCAAAGGGAAGGAATTCTAAATCTGGAGTTCAAGGGGCAATTACACAAATAACTTCAAAGTAAAAGCGCCAGCACTTCACGCATTGCAGCCTCCTGCAGGAGCAAGTAGTGACTTACTGAAAACATGCAACAGAGACGATACCTGTTAGGAAAGGCTTTGTTAATTAGGAAAGCAAMAAAGATTAAAATACTAAAGGGAAGGAATTAAAATCTTGTGTTCAGAAAAGAGATGGTTAGGGCAAGCGTAGCACAGCCTACAATTAGGCACAAATTAGACAAGGAATTGAGAAGCCAGTTGGACTAAACTGCAGCACTTAAAGCCACTGGATTTAAAAAATGAACCCCAGGCCCCAGTGAACTTAACAGGAGAATAAATCTTTGCAGTTCAAGGATAAGGGAGAATTTGAAACAGGAAGCAACTCCGAAAGGTCTGTGCTGCTTATATACGAGCTGTGGCTAGAGATCATTTGGGTTAAAAACACAAACGAAAATGCAAAGAATACCACAGGGCTAAAAAAAACCACTCAAAATAACATGCAAGAAAATTATGGTGGGTTGAGAGAGAAATATCTGACTTTACATTTATTATCCATAAAATAACAGGGTCTGAAAGCGCCTTTGCTGAAAGCCGAGCGAGCGTCACAGCAGGGGCAGCCCACGGAGACCTYGAGAAGCTCCGGGGCGTGCGGAGCTGCCTGCATCCCCACGCACAGGATCCCAGGATGGCTGAGGTTGGAGCGGACCTCTAGGGATCATCCAATCCAGCCCCCCTGCTCCACAGGGACACCCAGAGCACGGGGCACCCGGGCGCATCCCGGCRCGCTGGCAGATCTGCAGAGCAGGAGCCTCCGCAGCCTCCCTGGGCAGCCTGGGCCAGGGCTCGGGCACCCTCCCACCAAACAAGTTCTTCCTCACGTGATAGGGAAGCAGGTTTTCCATTTCAGYTGCAATTAAAGAACCTCCTTCCGTTCTCGGAGCAATCCTGCTGAGACGGTGCCGTGTCCTAATGGCCGAGGAAGAGGAGCAGCCTCCACGGCGGCACGCGCCGGCTCCTCTTGTGGGGCTGGGGGTCCCTTGTGCGGGGGGCAGAGGCCAGGCACAGCCACGGGAAGTGCTGCCCAGACTGCAGACGTGGCCACGGCCCTTCTGTCCTCAACAGGAACTGCTGCCTTCGTGGCACGGAGGGAGACGCGAGCTCCTCGTCGCCCAGGCTCGGGAGCCCGTGCAGGGGCAGCCCCGACCTGGCCTCCCTGCGCGCGGCAGCAGCGGAGCAGCGGGAAGGGACGAGGACAGAGGCCAGCACGGCGAGACCCAGAGCGACTCGCGTCGCAGCAGAGGGTACGTCCGCAACCACCTACCAGCAGGATGGGATCGGAGCAAGGAGGGCAGCTCCAGCCACAGGAGGCTGCGGTGAGCCCAGTAACTGGCGAGGACAGGATCCGACGGAGCCGATATCTGCACTGCCCAGCCAAGGGCGAGACCCTGAGACCCTGCCCATTCCCAACCGGGATTCTCGGCTTCGGAAGACCAACGTGTTCCCTCTGTATCACCAAACCAGCCTGGGCTCGAGGATGCTTTCCTTTGGGGGTTTTGAGGATACTTTTCTCCGGGACCTTTCATCTTTCCAGCAGGATGCAGAAACACACCGACCTGTCTTCCCTMATTAGCTTCAGCTCCTGCAAACCTCCTTGTTTAGGACTTTTCCAAAAGATCCTATGGAAAATTTAGCTTGCAGAGCASGCAGCCCCTCCTCGCTGCTCTGTTTGCAGCCCAAGTCCTGCTCCTCATTCCTTCAAGATGTGGCACGCGAGGCCAGTGGAGCTGTGGTGCCGCAGGATGCAAGGGTGCAGGGATGCAAGTCCTGCTTCCGAAATCGTCCTGCTCTGCCCTCCGCTCCTGTGAGAAGCCCTGTGCTCAGCTGGGCGCCCGGGGCAGCCGCCCAGGGCCCTGATCGCTGCAAATCAGCAAAGGGAATGCACAGCCATTCACAAACACGAGAGCTTCTTTTACGATCCAGAGCCTTTACATGGGAAAAAAATATAAATTTACTGGTTTCCTTATGGTTTTCCTGTAACTCCCAACACTGCTGCTCTTTTCTGCTATGCATGTTTGTTCTATGCACAGAACATGCATAGAACATGCACAGAACATGTTTGTTCTATGCATCTTGCATCTACTCTTTCCATGCCCAGGGTTGCAAGTGGATGTGGGAAGAGGTGGAAGCTGCAGTCTGGCCAAAAGGGAGATCTCCACGGAAGAGCCAAGCGCGGGACTTGGCCACGTTCTCCATGTGCTCCTGAGCTGGAGAAGGCGAGCAGGCAGCTGAGCGGGAGCCTGGGCAGAAGTTACTGCCTGTAACTTCCAGCTACTAGCAGCTGGGACAGGAGAGTGGAGCCGGGCGAGGGGAGTCGCTGCGGTGGAAGGTCCATCGTGCAGCCGCTCCGTGGAAGATCCGCAGCCCCCAAACGCTGCCCTTTCCCTTTGGCAGCMACCAAGCACGTGCTCCACGGACACGCAGGGATCCCTGCACATCCGCAGGTCTCGCTCCGGTTTCCTGACTTTTTGATCCTGAACACTGTGTGCACCTTGGGAATGGGTGCTGCGGGACGTCACCGTGGGGAGGGACGGTGCCGGACACGCGGGCTGGCCAAGGCAGAAGCCCTGTGTCCAGGAGGGCTCTCCGAGGAGCCCCGGCGGACGCTGCAGAGGAACATCGAGGCTTGAGGGTGGCCAAGGAAGGGA
>NW_020455687.1:173499-177421 GCF_003342845.1 Nothoprocta perdicaria
AACTTCTTTACTGTGAGGGTGACAGAGCAGTGGAACAGGCTGCCCAGGGAGGTTGTGGAGTCTCCTACTCTGGAGGTCTTCCAAACCCGCCTGGATGCCRCCCTGTGCCACATGCTGTAGGTGTGCCTGCTGGAGCAGGAAGGTTGGACTAGAYGATCTSTAGAGGTCCCTTCCAACCTTMAATATTCTGTGAATCTGTRAATTCTGTGAATCTGTGAGAGGACAGAGCAACTCACGGGCCGGGGAGGCAGCGCAGGCCCGGCCGCGCTCCGAGCGCCGCGGAGCCGCCGGCGCCGCCTCCCCTGCCAGGGAGCACCCGAAGCACCAACAGCCGACCCGCGCCAGCGGCACGAAATAACGCCCTATGGAAACCGCGGCAACGGACACCCTACGGACACCGGGGCACTGAACACCCTATGGAAAACGGTGTACCGAACAGCCTACCAACACTGGGGCAACGAACACCCTATGGAAACCGCGGCAACAGACACCCTACGGACACTGGGGCACTGAACATCCTATGGAAAACGGTGTACCGAACAGCCTACCAACACTGGGGCAACGAACACCCTATGGAAATCGCGGCAACAGACACCCTATGGATACCGGGGCACTGAACACCCTACAGACACCAGGGCGATGAACACCCTACGGAAAACAGTGTACCAAACAGCCTACCAACACTGGGGCAACGAACACCCTTTGGAAACCGCGGCAACGGACACCCTATGGATACCGGGGCACCGAACACCCTACGGACACCGGGCAACGAACACCCTATGGACACTGGGCAACAAACACCCTATGGAAAATGGTGTACCAAACAGCCTACCGACACTGGGGCAACAAACACCCTATGGAAACCGCGGCAACGGACACCCTATGGATACTGGGGCACTGAACACCCTACGGACACCGGTAAACTGAACACCCTACGGACACCAGGGCACCGAACACCCTACAGACACCGGGCAACGAACACCCTATGGACACTGGGGCACTGAACACCCTGCAGAAAGCAGTGCAATAAACACCTCACACAGACCAGTGCATTAAACACCATATCCCAACCAATGCAACAAACACCATATCCAAACCAATCTAATAACCCCCGTCGACGAACGGGCCATCCCTGGGCGTGGGAAACAGCCAGCCCTCCTCTCCTCCCCTGTGTGGATGGGCAGCGCAGATTCAGCGAGCTCCCTGTCCCCTTCTTCCCTTCACATATACACACCTCGGAGCCACAGAATCCCTTGGGAATGCAGATATGCCCCTAACAGGAGGGGAAGTCGCTGGATTTAGGGTTTTTTCCCCCAGAAGAGCTGCTGTTTTCTAAAAGAACCTGCAGAAAGCTAAGGGCAGCCACCRAAAGGCTGGGTAAGATCGCGTCTCACACCCACTCCCTGAAAGAGCAACACAAACTTACCCACGAACTTTTGGGGAACAGCAAGGGGCACCGGTGAGCCCAGGGCCCTGAGCCCCCCGAGCAAGGGGGCTGCTTTAGGCTCAAGGTGCTCCCTGCACGGCCGGGCGCCGCTTCCCTCCGTGCAGGTGCCGAGGAGCATCGCGGCAGGGAGCGGGAAGCATGGAGCGGGGCCCGCTTACCTGCTTGAGCGCCTTCTTGCTGTGCTTCTGCGAGGGCGAGATCACCTTGGCGGCCGGCACGGAGGGCGACGGGCAGCCYGGCTGCGGGGAGGCCGCCTGCGACAGCCGCGACGACACTGCAAGRCAAGCAGGAGACAGGAATGCAGAAACCTGGAGGGCTCACAGGGACGTGGGCAGTGTGTCCAAGGACCAGGTCCCTTGGACAGGGAGGATGGAGGGAGGAAGGTGCAAGCTCTGGTGGGTGGTGGCCAGGGGCAGGCCAAGGGGCAGTGGGTGCAGGTTGCAGCGCAGGCAGCTCCATGTGGCCGTGAGGAAGAACTTGTTTGGTGGGAGGGTGCCCGAGCCCTGGCCCAGGCTGCCCRGGGAGGCTGCGGAGACGCTTTGGGGTCCGGGCAGCACCAGGCCCCCGCTCACGCTGCTCATCCCAACAAGCCTCTCTGCTCGTTTTCCCCGCCGTGGGAGCTCCGTGGCCAGCAGAGCAGCGCCGGGGCCGTGGCAGAGGGTGCCCTGCCCGCCACGCGCTCCCCGAGCAGCATCGCCTGCACCCGGGGGACAGCAGGGACACGAGTGCACACGCTGTCCAGAGGGCACTATTAGAAGAGTTGCCTTTTTTTAAAGAACAAGAAATTGCCCRTCATTACCCAAACGTCCTAATTTTCACCCCATCAAGTCGCAATTTACCCGGGGAGTGCATTTGAGTTAGACACAACTTTAACTGAGGGAGGAACGCGGGCGATGCGGGCAATTTAGGAGCAGACCCATTACCACCACYGAGACCCCTTCGCAGGTCAGGAGCGGTGACAAGGACGCAGAATGACAGGAAGGGGCTGGAATGAGGCAGGGGAGCACCCCAGGGACAGCCCGGGGCTGGGGGAATGGGAACCCGCTGCTCTCCAGCCGCCAGAGGACGGGAAAACCCATCCTCGTTTCTCATTTGGGGAGGCTGGAAGATACACTCCTGTTTTGATATGAAGTGACAGAACCAGGCGCGGAAACCTCAAGGGCCAAGCAAAGAAGGGGAAACGATGGGATCCCTGCTCGCCTGGTCCCCCTTAYGGTCGGGGATCCCTGCTCGCCTGGACTCCTCCCTGCTCCGGGAAAAATTCAGGCAAAAACCCCTCCTAGAGGTGACAAATTTGTCACCCATTTTCTAAATACCTCCTACCTAAATACCTAAAATGCCTCCCAGATCTGAGGCCATGCAAAGTGCCTTTGGTCACAACCAAATGACCATCTCTTCGCTTTCAAGTCTGGATTTAAAAACCAAGGTGCCTGTAAAACCCGACAAAGGCAAAACTTTCCTGCTACAAAACAAGCTTTCCTACGTTTCCTAGCAGCTTGTGAAAAACCGGAGGTCACTCAGAACCTGCATACTATGAAACACTAACCTAAATAACACCTAAAAAACCCAGCCACAACCAAAAGAGCCCGTTTTTGACCCGGCGTTAGCTTGGAGAGTTGCATAACGTGCTGCTGGGGAGCGGGTTTCCCAGCCAGTCACGAGTGCAAGCAGGAACGGGCTCCATTTAGAAAGGCCAATATTGCTACCCAATGTGCAAGAGGAAGCACCCAAATCACCCGCCCGAGCCGGGGCTGCTGCTGCGAGCACGTGGAGCGCGCGGAGCCGCGCTCGCGCCGCGGCCGCTCTGCGGAGCAGGAACAAGCAGAGCCCGAAGCGCTCCGAGCAAAGTGGGTCAAGCCCTTCGACTGCAAAAGGCTGCTTCTGGCCCCAAAAATATCCTCTRCACAAAAGGATAATGCACACCTTTCAGGTATGGCTTTATCCAGCGTTTATTTCTCATTGCTATTTCTTGCAGTGAACCCTGTGCAGAAGTCAATTCCTTCGTGCACCTCTGGACACTGCATCCTTTAAGCAGAGCTCAATGAGAGTAAAAATACTTGTTTTCCCCTTGCTCCCATTCCAGTACAGGGAATTTGGGCAGCTGCAGCCCAGTGCCTTGGGACGCTAACGTGGCGCTGGGAGCCTGTGCCCTCCTGGGACCCCCTGCACGYGGGCCAGCCCACGGCTGCAACGAGCTCTGCACGTGCTCAGGGGGCCAGGAGCGCCACCCCGAGCAAGCCTGGCRGCCCACACTGATATTGGGAGATCTGCAAACCATTTCAGGTGCTACAGCTCGTTAGTGCCCAAGCGAGTGCTTGACGCCATGCCCGCAAGGCTGATCTGCAGCCTCACGCCCCATCTACTTGCCCCTTTACCCTTAGAGATCACTCTATCGTCCGATGTTTCCAGCCTCGCAGGAGAGCCTGGTCCCTTCAGGACAGCCTGGTCTCTCCAGGACAGCCTGGTCTCCCTAGG
>NW_020455687.1:178061-194214 GCF_003342845.1 Nothoprocta perdicaria
CCAGGACACCCTGGTCCCCTCCAGGACACCCTAGTCCCCCCACACCCCCGTGCCCCCGCGGAAGGGCGGGCGGCAGCGCCCCACTTACCGTGCAGGGCCGCGGCGCGGGGCTGCTCCGTGGCCATGGTGGCCCGTGGGCGCCGTGGCCGCTGCCCCGGGGCGCAGGCCGCCCGCGCCGGCTCCCCAGCGCCCACGCGGGGCTCCCCACACGGGGCTCCCCACGCGGCGTTTCGCCCCTCGGCACCCCCCGAGCGCCGCCGCCGCCGCCGCTTTATTTTTGTGCATATAAGGAAGCGGCCGCCGATGTTATCGGCACATGCTTCCTGGTTTATATGCAGATGGGCGCAAAGATGTCACGGCGAGCGAAGCCGCACGCGCGGGACGCGCCGAGACGGCCCCGGGCGCCGCGCGCCGCCCACGGGGGAACCCACCTGCAGCCGCCCGCCGCCGACTGCGGGACCGCCACCAACCACGCGGGTCCCTTTCTGGCTGCTTTTGGGCTCTTTTGGAATTAAAAGGACTGGGCTTTTAAGCGCAAGGGGAGTTTTAGGAAGAGCGCCCAGCCAGGAAGCGGGACTGGAGGAGTCTCATTCCAGAGCTGATGCTGCAGAGCGCAACGCCAAAGCAATCCTTTCAATTGGAATTTGATGTCTTCCTGGTTATTTTAAGTGCTGCAAACAAAAGTAACTGCCTAAAAATAGAGCTGGTCTCGGCAGCAAAGGCCACGAGGTTGGGTCCTGTCCATGCACGCCGCAGGAGCGTKCCCGGTGCAGGTGGCATCTCCATTCCAAGGTCCATCCTGCAGTTTGGCTTATTGTTCCCTTCACTTACTGCAAACCAGCACCTGCAGCAGCAGCCWCCCGAGCTGCCCCGCTGCATCAAAACACCCAGGTCCCTGCAGCTGGTGGCACTGGAGAGGGTGACGTGCCCAGCATCGCGTCCATCACGCACCTGAGCAAGACACCCAACACCAGGAACCTGCCTTTCTGGAAGAAASCCCTTCTTTTCTTAGAAAGAGAGCAGTTAACTTTGGTTTATGAACTTCACTACTAGCCTAAGAAAGCCCTTGTGAAACCCAGTGGATGCCACGCGTGACCAGGTGTCTCCCAGCCAAGATGTCATGAGGCCACTCGCTCAAAACCTGCATCATCGGATGATGCCTTTTACCCAAAGGCACCAAAATGGACCCGATTCTTCCAGGAGCCGGTGGGCTCGCTGCCACGGTGGGTATTGGCAAGGCCAAAGGGAAGAAAGGGAGAAGAATAGAGAGATAAATGCTGAAAGAAACCAAAACAAACAAAAAAAGGGAAGGTTTCCTGGTGACGTCTGGCCGATGTTCCAAGCGGTCCTCCAGGCCACCTCCCATAACACAAGAGCAAAACGTTCCCAAAAATGCCTAAAAGCCAAATTTCCTAGGAAAAAACCCCTCAAATCTTTTAAAGAATAATGAATATAGCAACTTGATTGTGCTTTTAAAGATTCTTCTGCATAACGTATGCCAGAAATTCTTCACCATTTATTCTTGGGTGAAGCTTCTGGTTTCGGTTTTTTTTAATTGAAGAAAACCTCCGTACCTAGAAGGAGATTTCTAAAAATAGGCTCTATGTGGTGCCACAGTTACATTCAACCGCGTGAAAAGGGGAAGCCTTTCAAGCAGCACGGGAACAAGGCAGCAGGAAGTCAAGAGGAGCATCTAAGGGGTCACCCAGCGGCAAAGAGACCACTGGAGCAGAGCAGCACTGAGGGATCATCACCCAACCAAGCCAAATCTGCAAAGATTCGGAAAGAAATTTGTCTGATTCAGCATTAAAGCAGCCTCCTTTAGATGATGGGACTGGGGGACATGTGTCCTATGGTGTGACACTGTTTGTGGGGACAACGGGCAGCAGCTGTTGGGTTTTGCTACGACYTTTGCAATGTTAATCATCCAGAAGATGGAAGCAGACTGGGATGAGAGCTTGCAGGTATTTAGGAAGAATATATATGAAAAGATTGAACTTGATTGCGAAGAGTTGCAGAAGGGCCTCAAAATGCTGAGCAAGATGACAGAGAAGGCAACGTGAGGAGCGAAGGGATGAACACCCAAACTGTAGGTCTGTGAGATGAAATTGCTGCTGCTGCTGCTACTTGGAGTAAGGATCTCGGGGCTACCACACACAGAACTCTCACCTCCAGGCTCAAGATCAGCCAAAAAAGAAGGAGAATGTTACAAATTACGGATATGAATAAATARAACATGCTGAGAATTTAGAAATGAACAGAAAACGCACATCATGGTGCAGCTGAGGGGGGACCTGAGCAGTGTCTACAGATACCTCAAGGGAGGCGGGGAGGAAACAGGGTGGCCTCTTTGCAATGGGGCCACTGATGGGACTAGAGGAAATGGCCACAAACGGAAGCACCAAAAGTTCCCCAGGAACTTGAGGAAAAAATTACTGGCAGTGAAGGTGCCCGAGCCCTGGAAGAGGCTGCCCAGAGAGGCTGTGGAGGCTCCTGCTCTGGAGATCTGCAATATCTGCTTGGACACAGCCCCGTGYCACATGCTGTAGGKGACCCTGCGTGTCCTTGAAGTCCCTTCCAACCTTAAGGATATTCTCTGAGTCTGTAATCCACAAACCCTGCATCTCAAACTGCACCTCTGCCCACTGATCTCAAAACACCCTCCTGAAAAGCACAGACTAACCGAAGAAGTTTGAGCAAAGGAAGTGAGCGATGTCCGAAACTCCAACAAGGGCAGCCCGTGACTCCGGAAGGAAAGGAAAAAAAGGAGAATGAAGAAGGTCTGGAAAATCACGGCATTGTTCCCTGGGTATAACACACCCTAGATCACAGGGCAAATGCCCCACACGGGCCCTGGGGACCCAGAGCTCCCCGCTTTCGTTGCCACCCGGCCGGCGGCGGGGATCTGCAGCCCCTGCTGCAGAGGGGCTGCTTTGTGCACGAACATTTGCCAGTGCAAAATGCCCAGCATCTCCCAGGGAATCCGGCCAGGCACCAGGAAATTCTTCACGTCTCTCCCCCTTGCTGCTATTCTGCAGCAGAAASCCTGGACGTCAGGAACAGGCCTTCTATGTTCACCACCAGCACTCTGCTCTTGCATCGCTTTCTGTTCCTTCTCCTGCCACACAGAATTTTCCCTTCCCACCTTCAGCGTATGAAGCTGTTTGTATATTTAGCCTCGCTTTTCACTAACCCTGTTTCTTCATACATAGGATCTGGACTGTCTCAGGAGGCCAGCGATTCCCTTGGCAGCACTGCTTGAAGTCTGCGCAAGTCTCCCTGCAACTAGCACTGATGAAAGCAGAAGAGGAATCTGGAGGAAAAGCACAGGAAGAGCGAGCAGGAGGCGGCGACCACAGAGGAGGAGTCTGCATTAATTAGACACAGCTTTAGCAAGCTGCACCATATGTGAAGGGTGCCAGGGCTCGAGAGAGGGGCGATTTATAGGGAGTGACGTACCCAGGCTCAACTATGACTAAGGTTAAGAAGCCACCTGAGCCAAAGAGGTGGGAATGGGGAAGTTTTCAGCAGATATCCATGGTGTGCTCTCCCAGAGCAGCCAGCAGAGACTGCAGGACAGGATCCCGGCTGGAAAGCCCCCGGAGAGAGCTCCGTGCTGCCTAAAACCGAAGGTTTGAAAGGCACTACGTGGTGGGTCTTGTCTCTTGCTTCCAGCAGCTGAGCCGCACTGTTCTGCTTTATGCAGCTCCCTGGTCTTCAACATGGTTCATTCAACACGGAAACCTTCCGTGCTGGGGCCATCATCGCTCATAGACCCACTGGCTGGGGAAGTAAATAAATCCTGTTTTTCTGGCTTGGCTCCGCGCTCTGCTCCAGCTCAGCGTGCGGCAGGGCTGGGGGGCCCCTTCCAGCGCCCCGATCCCCCTTCCTGCAGAGCCACAAGGTCCCCCAACCATCGGCTCTGGGAAGGGCAACAAAATTAAAGGCTGCTAAAAAATGTGACCCTAACACAATGCTAAATACCCCAGAAATGGCGATTTGCTGCAGTCTGAGCAGCGGCAGATGGGATGCATGCAGCGCTGGCGTTCAGAGGCGCTTGCAGAGCTTGCAGCAGGACCTTGGCGCTGCAGGGAACTGCCCTGCCCCGTGCCCTGGCAGCTCCTGCACACCTGGGCAGTGTCTGCACTCCGTCTGGGGCAGCTGAACAGAAGCGGCAAACCCTCAGATGCTCTTGCAGCACATTATCCACACGCCAGTGCAAAATGGTCATTTCATGTTACGGTAAAGCAGCTTTTAATGCATCCGCTTGGMTTTGGACACATGCCATCAAAAATACCCCAAATCTGATTCACTTCAAGCATTTATCACTCTATGCTCAGACTCTCACAGCAGGCAGCTGTTAAGCCACAGCAAAGCGGTTTCATCGGTTGGACAGGCCAGCCCAGCGCTGCCTTTTTCYTGCCCAGTTTTGCTCTTCCTGGGGAAGCCTTGGCTGCGATGCCCGCAGCACGAGGGGGACCTCAGTGAGGACCTCGTGGCCACCAGCAACGGGCACACCAGCCAGCCGGCCCTTTTCCAGCCCCCCCTGCCTCCTGCACCCACCAAGTCCATTGAGAGAAGCTTTAACGCTGCCAGGAGGGTGTCTCAGTACAGAGCACCTCATGGTTGATCCATGTTCTTGAGCATGAAAATCATGCACGAAATTCATATTGTCGTCTTCAGCAGCTGGAGACCTAAATATATCCAGAAATATTCCCTGCCTTCTCCTCGTACTTTTCCAGTTGGGTCCAGCTGCATAAAGCCAAGTTTTGTTAGTCCCTCCTACTCACACTTGACGTTCCAGTATTTTAGACTTATTCTGTGTGCACTAAAGTTGAGTTCTTCTTTTATGCCTAGTCCTGGTAGTTAAACCGTGACACCCAAGCAAGTTATAAGATGAGCACGTCCACCTCCTATTTCATCTACAGCAAGGGCGGCCTAAAGCAAAGCGGCCTCATAGCACAGTTCGTGCCAGTAGGCAGAGCAAAGAGGAGAGCAGCGCTGAGCAGGCACTGCTAGGACCTGCCCTCRGGTGGGAAAAGAGCAAAACACAGAAATCTGAAATAGAGAAACACAGAAACACAGAATCTGTGTGTTTCYACCACAGCTACCTGCTTTCACGTACCTGCAGAGCGACCTTAGAAGGACACTGCTAGCTAGTTTGCCACCACAGGGCACATCCCACCAGGTCCCACGGATCTGCCTTATATCCTATTGCTAAGCGGTCCCTAAATGGATTTTCTTCTGCTACAGCCAACGTTTCCCCCTCCAGACTCAGGGAACGGTGCTTCCCATTCCCTTGCCAAGGAAGTCCCAGCAAAAGGGATGTGGAAGGCAACAAGGAGGAATTCAAGAAGGAATTTTCCAGGCACTTCAGAGGACCGGCCACCTTGCCGTGTTCCTGCTTCACCACGTGGAAGAACAAGACGTCGGAACACTGCAACCTTGCCACAACACTCCAGATCCGAGCTCCTGGCAAGCACTGACCTCCCAGGACAACCGGTATCAGCAGACAGGGGCTTCTGTCCCTGCAGAAGGGCATTTACAGTCCCTCTCACCAGCTGCTTCAGCTTGGTTACCATTATGAGATATGAGATGCCATAGAACTGATCAGGAAAATGACTTCCAAAATATTTACTGGCTTCAATTCTTGAGAAATTAACAGGAAAATCGGGAGGGTTTCTGAGTGAGCAGCGTGCAAACAGGAGTCGTTCAGCACGGAAGTTCACCTCCTGGGCGAGAAAGCAAGCGACCTGCTTTCAATGGATCTCCTCCACGTGCCTGCAGCCACCTGCCAGGGCAGGAGGGGTCCCGGCTCCTCAAGGAAACATTCCTCATTTGGAAACAGGTCAAATTCTCCACAAAAATCCATCGGACTTCAGCAAACATCTCTACAAGGAATGGGATCCCCACGTTGGGTTGTTCTTCAGAAGATTCTCCAAGAGAAGCTTAAGGAGAAACTTATTCCCTCACCGAACTCGTAAAGTGACTTTGTATGAGGTCTAATGTTAAATTCATTAATACTTGATGAGTTATTCACACATATCCTTGGGAGAAGCCATTTGGAAAGGAGAGCAGTAGGTAACACCACTGGTCAGAACCACATCTCCACTACTGAAGATCATGACTCTCAATGCACTAAAACCTACAACAATATGGTCTTTATGCTAAAGTCGAAAATACCATTCCTAGAGAAAAAGTCAGTATCAGACTGAGCAAAATTTCCATTTTCGTATCTATACCGAAACCAACGCTTTCGAGTTTTCGACTTTTGTGTTTCGGTTAACTTTTTTTAATGCTGGTTGGCCGTTTTGTTCTAAGAATACTCTTCCCTCCTATCTCAGTTCTTAAACTACACGTCATCCAGTGACTTCAGTGATTTTGTAACTTATTATATCCAAGTTTTTAAATAAAACATATGAATAAGCCTCTGCCCCAACATTAAGATCTCATTAGAAGGAACACGTTTTATGAATTMAAGTTTGAAACAATTCAATGTTTGACACGGCCTTGGTGGCCATGAAGGCCACTGATCTCCTGGGGTGCGTTGCAAAGACCCTCTTTTTAGTCATGCCCAGTCACAGGACAAGAGCAGGAGCAAGCTGAAGCACAGGAAGGTCTGTCTGAACATGAARAACTTCATGGGAGGGTGACAGGGCACCGGGACAGGCTGCCCGGAGAGGCTGTGGAGTCCTTGGAGATCTTCCAAACTGTCTGGACATGATGTTGGGCCATCTGCTCCAGGTGGCCTTGCCTGAGCAGGGGCTTGGACTAGATGGTCTTCAAACGAAAGCAACGTGGGAGGTTGAGCTAATGCTCTACTGCTGCTGCCGAGTGGCAAAGTCAAGCAGTCGCCTCGTGTGTTTCTGGGGTTAGTTATGTGAGTTTTGTCAAACTCAAGATGCAGYTGATGGATTATGGAGATCCTCTGGAGATCTTCCAAACCCGCGTGGACACAATCCTGTGYCGCGTGCTCTAGGTGACCCTGTGTGTGCAGGGGGTTGGACTAGATGATCTCTAGAGCTCCCTTCAAACCTTAAGGATTCTRTGATTCTACGAAATGTCCCTTCCAACACAAAGTGCTCTGAGATCCAGCAGCCAGTTCCCTAAACTTTCCACCTYAGACATTCCAGCTCATTCCCTGCTAATGCCACATCCAAAGCCCACCAAAAGAGGCCGGAATTACGCTGGAATTACACCGTCACAGCCTTGTGGGGAAAGAAGAGCAATCCAGAAACATAATGGGAATAAAGAGAGCCCAGTGTTCTCCCATCCGCAGCCCCGTGTGTGCCAAGGCGCCCGACACGGAGTCCTGATCCCTGTGCCCCCCGTGTCAGCGAAGCATCGTCCGTGTCATGGGCACTAGACCATGGGCACAGGAGATAAAAGCAGCTTTTTAGCCCCTGATAACAGCCTYGCTGTAGAAGGAAGGCAATGCATTTAATGGACAACGGCCTCAAAGCCCTCCCCAGACACGGACCGTGTCAGGACCATCGCCCCCGAGGTGGGCTTACCTTTCCTTTTCCAGCGGCTCTTCCTGCCGTCCTTGTTGCCGCAGGCGTCGCTGCTGCTGCTGCTGCTGTTCTCCGAGCTCTGCGAGTCGGACTGCGCGTCGCTGCTCTCCTCCGAGCCGTCYGAGAGCTCCTTCAGTCCGTCGGGAACATCCTTCTGCAGGGAGAGCAGCACAGACCTGGTGAGTCCCTCCATGCAAACCACTTGAAAGCGGCAGCTCTTTCCCAACACACGAGCTGCTCAGGCCCTGYACTCCTAAAACCCCCTATTACCTTCTGCTAGTCTGTATAAAATACRTGAAATTTCAGCTGCCTCAGCCTCCTCCTTCGCTCATCACCTTCCTCCTACGCCCGCTGCCTTCTCCACTCCGACTTGCCGACCCCGTGTGTGGCTGCTTTGGGGCAAATCTGGGCCGTTTGGGGAGCTCAGGATGGAAGTGCATTTTGGCAGCTCCCGGCTATATTCCAGACCTGGTCCCAGAGCTCCGTGCGCCCGGACCATGTTCCCATCTCCAGGTTTCGGCAGCGCCGCCGTCCTGGGCCCGCACTGCCCTCTAGTGAGGCCCAAGCCTTGGCTGGCCTCCCAAACCAGGGCTATGACCCATCTCCACACGCAAGACTCTACAAACTCCTTAGGAAGACACCAAAGCGTTACCCAGATTTGCTTTATTCCAGCCGTTCTCCACCAGCAAGGCCCTGTATGGTTTAGAGACTGGACTGTAACTTCATCCTGTGCTTTGGAACTAAACTCTTCTAACTGCTCCTAACAAACTAAGTCACGATGAAGGGTGGCAGTAAAAGCAGGACAAAACGCTTTATATGCTTTTAACATCATGTGTCACTAAGGGGATGAAGATATTAAGTGATTAAGTCCTGTATTTCTACTGGTGACACTCCCTTAATTAAAGCTCCTTTACAGCTTCATCTTTGGAAGGATCGCTTTGGTCATGGGGGACATGTCGAAGACACATCACCTCCTTCAGACTCTTTTATCCAAGATGCTTCTTTGAGTCTTCTGCTCCTCTGGCTCGGGTGCCATTGCTCACTGCCAGGCAGTGTGGAGCACACGAGGAGCTACAAAACCTGGGCTTCGACTTCATGTTTGTGATGGAGAGCAAGTCAAGATGGGCCAAACACTTCCCAGCAGTGCCCAGTGACGGGACAAGGGGCAACGGGCACAAACTGAGAGCCCAGGAGTTCACAAGGAACCACTTCTCCATAGGGAAGGCAGCCGAGCTGGGCAGCAGGTTGGCCAGAGACATTGTGGAGTCTCTGTCCTTGGAGATATCCCAAAGCCACCCGGACACAGGCCTGGGGACCACAGTGAGGTGACYCTGCTTGACCAGGGGGTTGGATAGGACAAGCTCCAGAGGAGCTTTCCAACCACAGCTACTCTGTGAGCCTTCTTCCCATACTTAAAATTTACTCACTCCTTCCAGCAACCACACCAAGAGCCAAATGAAAGAAGGTCTTGTAGCTTCCAGGCCTACAAACACATCTGGTAAAAGGCTGAGATYGTTGTTTTTAGCATCTGTGGTAAAAAGACAATGGAACTAGTGGTAAAAAGACAACGGCAGGCTTCTCCAAAAGGAAAGTTAAAAATAGTCCTGCACACTGGAATCTTCCAAGCGTTCCATYTACCAGCGAAGAGCAAAAGCCACTGCAAGGAGTGGAAGAAATAAAGGAAAAATGTATACAGGCAGAACTGGGATCTTCCGAATAAGGACAGACGCAGTTTCACACTCAACACTAGCACTGACGTTGGGACCAAGAGGCACGAAGATGACGGGCACGAGCATGTCTGGAAACCATCAGGCATGGAAATGCCTGAGGGGTCTCCATGCAGGCCARTAAACCACAATGCTGGACCTCCAAGGAACGTGTCTTGCAGCAAGGCCAGTGCTCGCTGCTCTTCCTCAGGTCAACACCAACCTAGCACTGCCACCTCCACCACACGGGCAGCAATGAGGGATAAACTAAGGGGCTCAGGAGGGAGAAAACTCCAAGGCAAATGCACACAACATGGGTTGTCCCTCTGTCCGCACAGATTTTGTTCGGATTTTTCTCTTTTACTGCTGATTTATTTCCCAGGTCTTTTTCTTTCTCAGCTTCCCGCCAGAATGACTCCTCTTCCTCAGCATCAGAGGATGCTCTCAGCCTAAATCCCCCCTCATCTTTCAAGCTCAGCTTCCCTGTYCCTATTCTCATCCCTCCTGCTCCTCTTACCTGCCCACTTGTCTTGGTCTGGCCTGGACCTGCCAAGACCACCCAACAGCTCCACTCCACTTTACTGGAGAGTATTTCATTATTACACACCAAACATCTCCCACGATCACTACCCTTTTCTTAACACCACCTTTCCTACGTTCTCTCTAAGAAATGCGTCTATTTTAGGCACAGAAGCTCAGCTTTTCTTTAACCAAGTCACATTTAGTCTTTGCATTTATCTATTCACCCTTAGGCTGCCAGTTGCTCTCAAGATGTGGATTCTTCCAGGCCCAATGGAATTTTGTACACGCTGCGATAACCTGAAACAAAATCAGACCCCAAGGCTCGTGGAGCTTTGGCAAAACACAAAAAACACCACGTGAGACACGGCTAGAAATTCACCACTTCTGTTGCATACATGTAAAGGGCACAGTGATTTCCTTTACCCGTCAGTGCTTTAGAATCCTTGGGAAGAATTCTCCCAGGGGACCAGGCAGACCCTTCGGTTGCATGAAAAGTGACCAACATACCCTCGTTAGGGCAAACGTGACTTCCTGCTGGATTTATGGCAGCACCGTCAGCAAGCTGGGCTTGTTCCTTGTCCCTTCTGCAGTTGAGCAAGCCTGCAAGGGCTGCTTTTTAAATAAAAAACATGTTCCTCTTTGCTTTCCCCCTCTCCAAGGACAGCAGAGGAAGACTGGCCCCACCAGTGAGGCACTGACACTGGCATTTTGTGACCCAGGTTGTCCTTGGCATCATGAATATGCCTCAGGTCGCACGTTCCCTCCTTCACCCACCTGCTTGCACCCAAATACCCCTCGCTACCTTGCAAAACAGAAACCTTCTCATCAACACTAAGCTTGGGCACAGGAGATGATGGGACCCTTGACAGCAACGCTGGAGACAAAGTGACAAAAGAGAAGAACAAAACCCCTCCATTCATGAAAGGTAACTTGGAAATTTATTTCAATTCTTGGCTCCATTAAGAACTCTCTTCTGGAGCATCCCCCAGCCACGAGCACCAAGTACCTCCAGAAACACTTAATCCTTGCAGCATTATGGCACAGAACTGGCAGCGGCCTTGGTGACGTTGTTCTCTTCTCATCTCCTCTCCTCTCCCTTTATCCCCAAGTCTGAGGAAAAATCAAAGACGACCCTGGCACTCTACTGCTCTCTTTCCTCTTCAGTTCAACAATAAATCCAGCTCAAAAAAATGCAAATCCAACTTTTACTCACCCAATAATTTATTATAAGCTTCCTCTTTTAGCAATTTATTTATTTTTAGGAAGTAAGGTTTACTGGACAGTGCATTGCAGTGCACACAAGGCAGTTGGGTATTCCCTGAGGAATGGCCCTCTGTGCTGTTCAAAGCTTTCCAATTGCTACACAGGCCACCAGGCTCCATTAACRACGCAGCCTCCGTAGCATTTCCCATTAAACATCTCATCTTTACATTTTCCAGGCTGCWCTGGACCCTGAGCAGGGGCTCAGCAGGACAAGGGGACCTGGGGATGCTGAAACTGGGCTCAGCAAGTCCCTCTTTTGGGGAGGAAAGCAAGCAAACTGAACTACTACAGTAACTCCGAGAGGTTTTTGTTGCTCAGAACCTGCTTCCAGCTCAGCTTTGCTTAGGCTTAGCACCCAGRTACTGGGTCTATCCAGGCGTTATCCCACCAACAAGGAGCGCGCAATCTCTCAAAAGGAATTTTTTTCTCATCTGGAGTTATTTTGTTCTTTCCGGAATATTTTCAGCCCAGTTTTGCCACATCATCACACTGACCCTTCCAAGACAATGGCTCTTCTACTTGCCCATCGCAAGCTCCAAATCCTTTCCTGAGTCATAACCCTCTGACAAAACACTCGTCCCCCAGTGTGGATGTGCAGTCTGCATTCTTGATTCCCGCAGTATAAAACTTTATGCTTTTCTGCAATGAAACAAATTGTGTAAGAAGGAATCAACTTCTTAGCAAGGCAAACCRTGCTGATAACTGCAATCTCCTCACTGATGGTTCCATCCCTATATATCTTTCTAATAAAACATGCATTGAAGATGCTGGTTTATCTACTTTGATTTAGATGCGCTGCAATCAGTCCCCACTGTTTTTGTGTCTCCTGGTGGGATTTTGGGAAGCGCTAGAGATGTTTTACTGCGGTGGCACGTGAGCTCCTTTGGTGTCACGTTATACACAAGCACTTAAGCTTGTGTATTAATTACACTTATTATTACTTATTACACAATTATTACTTAATAATGTGCTTCCCCACTTCCAGGGCTAGAGGGGAACAGTGAGAATGCAATGCAACTTAATTAACCTTTGCTAATGACCATGAGGACAGCTCTGAGCTGACTCTCCTGAGAAACAACGCAGCAGCATGAGCACTTCTTCCCTAAAGCACAGTTTTTGAGACATTTTAAACATTTCGGGATGAAATGACTCTCTTAAAAATCCTTCTTTTTCTCTATTGAGCATGCAATGAGCTGAGGAAAATGGTTTCAAAAGAGACACCGATGCCAGAGACATCTCTAGTTCATAAGAGGAATCTTATCTTAAAGGAAGAGTTTTCAGATTTAAATTTACAGAAAAATCAAAAACACTACAGGCARGGTGAATTCCAGGAGTTTAAACAAAAAGATCTACAAAAAAAATTAAAAGATTTTGAAAGATTTTTAAGAAAAAGATCTAATTAAGTTAAAAAAAAACAATCAGCAACAATAAAAACACACTTTTTCTCTACAAATGTTCTCCAATTGAAAGATGAGATGGTTTGGGTCTAACATTAATCGAATATGGGAAATGCTCACTTCTGGATATGAGTTTGATATCTGTGGAGATACAGTCACCCTTTTAAGAAGAAAAGTGCATTTTGGTTTTAACTACTGCTTTATTTCTGGGACAAAGATATTAACTGATGGAACTGTGAACACAAGGACCCACCTGGGGGCAGTTGCAGCCCCCGGGGCTCCCTGCACTTGCAGGCCAAGCTTACATTGCAATCCACGCTACTAAGCCCTGCTCTTCAGGACTGCCCCGACAGGGTATTTTGCACCCTGGCTAAAAGCCCCTGGTGCTTTCAAAGGAGATGTTGCGGCTGAGACACTTACCTTGAGCGTGTACACTCCCATCCGCCCCGGGACCTTATAGAAAATGCCCTCTTCCCCTCGGGAGTTTGTATGCAACATAGCATTCAGGCATGCAAGAGGAGAGGTCCCACTGAAAACAAGAACACAGGATTAATTCCTAAGCGTGCTGCAGGAACACTTCCAGAGCCCTCTGCTCGCTCCACGTGAGGCTTTCGCTGGGAATTCCCGGCCATGGAGCACATGGAGGTGGGGAGACCCCAAGCTGRGCTCCCCAAGATGAGCCAGGCTGCAGCAAGCCCAGCCTAACGTGCCAGGCCCCCAAAGCAGCCCCCAAAGCCCAGCCAACGCTCCAGGGCTCTGCAAAGCGCCAGGATGGTCCCGTGTTTTTAAAGCTGGGATTTCCAAAGCTGATGCTGTGAGCGGAGCTGCACTCTCTGGGGAAAGAAAGCGAAGCAACAGGATCACTGCAGGACAGGGAACGGGCAAGGACTATGAAACACTGCCAACTTGCTGAGAACAACTTGATCCCAGTCCAGCCTTAAGCCCTGAAGATCCACCTTTTTACCCATGTTGGTATTTTCTCCCCAAATGCTTCTGCAAAGGAAGCAAAAACCGTGCAGCCAGGTGCGTGCTGGAGGTCTTCACTGCAGATCCCCCGGTCACACACGTGCACGTTTGCTTGCAGYGCCTCTGGGTGCCCCGCACGGCCCCATGCAGGAGCAGGGACACAGAGGCCCTTCCACCGTACAGGCTGCAAAGATGCACCGGGTAGATGGACAAGCCCAAAGCAGGAGATGGAGCAGGAGCTCTCCGGAGCTCTCTGCAGCACCTTTTGCTCCAAAAACCTGTATTAAGAGTGGTGGAAAAAGCCTTGGGCGTTTGCAAGTGAATGGGTCAAGCCCCCTGCCAGGTGTGCAGACCCCGCGTGCTGCAAGCAATTAGCTGAACTAGTCCTTCAGCTAATTAGTGAATTAGTGATCAAGCTAATTTTGGTTGCTAACACTAGCTAATAACTAATTTTGCTGAGCAGAAGGAGCCGCCAGCGGCTCCCGGTGCCCATGGCCCTGCAGGGCTGGACCAGGTGATCTCCAAAGGGCCCTTCCAACCCCAACCACCCAGTGCTGCTGGGACCCCCGTGCCGGCGGCTGGAGGCTCCACCAGACCATCTCCAGCGCTCCCTTCACCTGCAGTTACTCTACGATTCTGCTCAAGGGGCAGAAATCAGCCCCGCAGCATCAAAACCACGGAGCTTCCCCCCCTTCCCTCCCATATCAGCGTCCCAGCGTGGACTCTGCATGCCCAAACACCGCTAATTGCAATTAGCTTTAGGAGAAGCCCAAATGCACGTGACACAGCGTAGGGAACACATGTCCAAACCAGGGCACAAGGGCAGCCGTGTGCCCCAGGTCTATTAATTAGAAACAGCCCCGTTCTCTCCTGCAGCACCGCGTGTTGATAAGTACTAATGAAAAYAGCAAAGGGAGAGATTTGTTTTATTCAAATCCAAACTTCTTCTCGCAACCTATAAACCCATCTCTCTGCCATCACTGTTGAGCACCATTCCTTCAACTGTAGCGTCCACAGAACTATCAGAATTACTTTTTCCAGACCACTAAAGATATACGGAGTGGCACTAAACCTACCGCAGCTACTGTATGCAGCCCATACTGGATGGGCTCCAACATTCAGCAAAGATCTCAGAYGCTGAGAACAAACCTAACACGCCTGTGACCTTCAAAACCTTATGGGGTTTTGCAATCTTACCAAAATATCAAATAAAATGGGGGCATTTCACAAAGCATCCAAGCAAAGCTACACAGCTATCTGCATCAAACTTGAGGCTGCACTAAGAAGTGAAACCTTGGCTGGATTTATCCTAGCTAAAGGTGTCTGGACTGGCGTTTATAGCGTTCCTACTTGGTTCAACCATTTAATGACTTCTCCGTGATTTTTGCCATGTTTTTTCTCATGCTGACGTGTGACATATGACAATTTAGATATTGCTAACATTTAGATATGACCCTTCCCACTTATCCTTCAGAAAAGAGGGCTCAATTTGGGTGCAAAACGCCTGTTTTTCCTGCCCTGGGACACGCTGCATGCCCAGWCCCTCCACCGGCAGGAGATGACACCTCCTCTCCGTGCAGCGATCTCATCTCGGTCTTGGCCTTTGCTGCCCACCATCCCCTAACATTTTCCCAATCTTTGCCCTTTTTTTGCATCTTTTCCCAGCAGTTTTCCCCGTATTTTTCACGGCTAACGAAGCAGCACCCCAGGCCTCGCTGGAACACTTTTATGGAGCAGTTTTGGGTCTTGCTTTGCTCCTCACCGCCAACAAGGGACCAGGGCAGCCCCGCGAGCAGCTTCCTGCTCCCTTYCACCTCCGTGACAGTGACATTTATATATATATTCATATATACATATTTTAAGTAAATATATTCAAATGTTTGGGCAGTTCCTGCTGTAAGAAAGTGCTTTTCTGGCCACAAAAGAATTTGTGTCCCCAAAAGAGGATCAATTCCTGTAGAAGAAGGACTTCAAGGCATCCCTGCTTCCAGTGAGCTCCAGTGTCTAATGCTCCTGGCATGYGATTTTTCAGCAGACGCCCTTTTAGGTGCCCATGTCCTTTGGCTACACATCTGCTTTTATAAAAGTGGAAAATGTTCCAACATTTTCATTGCTGTATCCAGAAATGGAGCTGCAATTCCAGCTCGCATAGGACAGTGGTGGCCCAGAAAGCAAAGGGCGCTGGCCAAGGGGACGCTCACCCTTCCCACCATGTATTTATGGCATCCAGAGCCAATTCACTGGCCAAAATCCGCCCTTAGCTTCATCAAAAGCCACAGAATTGCTGCAAAATGCACAGCCAGGTACCAAACCCCCAGCACAAGCTGTTTTCCTTTACGGCTGCTGTTTAAACGAGGGGTGCAATGCAGGGACCCCCAAATATGCAGGCAGCAGCTAGCRCAGGGAAGAGGCTGCTGCCCCCCCMGCACTGCCTTTGAGGAGCTGTTCCCTTCACACTGACCATCCCATTAAAAACAAAGAAATTAACAGATTTACCAGAATTTATAAGCCTGCTTCATGGCAGCTTCTGCATGAACTATATTTCATACATTGTTGGCCAAGAAAGTCAAAGGGTTGGSTAGCTTCGAACTACTTGTTAAAATAGTCTACTTATTAAGCTATTCTGTAAACTACTTATTAAAATATTGTGAATTGTGGCTTCTGTTTCATCAAGGAAGCCCAAAATTAACCCCCAAAGCGATCCCCTAGTGGAAACAGCAGCTACTCTGCTTGTCAAAGCAGCACATTCCCCTTCCCTTCTTCCTTTCCCCTTCCCCTTCCCTTC